>NC_142950.1:37064851-37132351 GCF_046866305.1 Octopus bimaculoides | reverse complement strand
TAGCGTTGGATATTTCACTGGCAAGTTCAGGCTCCGATCTCCAGTGGATATTAAGTTTCGGAAATTTCCATGTTATGGTTAATCCAACAAAGAAAAGTAAAGCTCCGGTCAAACATAACCAGGTGGCCCAGAGTAAACGAGAATATTTCGCTTTGAAAATAACTATTGTAATTCCACAGATTGTTGTCATACCTGAAAGTAGAAATAAAAGGTATGAACAAATCATTTACATCACGTATATATATATATATATACACACCGGAGTAAGCACATAAATGTGCAACAAGGTGGAAAAAAGAGTACTCAAATACCAGAGGTAGAGTAATATGCTTTATTTAAAAGCAGCAGAAATATAACAAAAGACTGTTACTTGGAGTTTCACGTTACCGTTCATCTAACAAACTGTCTGATGAACGGGAACGTGAAACTCCGAGTAACAGTTTTTGTTATATTTCTGCTGCTTTTAAATAAAGCATATATAGTTTGGTAAAGCAGCAATGTATGCATGTAGGTAAGTAGATATAGAGGTAGATAGATATAGTGATGAAATAAGTTCGTAGATTTGGACAAACAGAATCATAAAAAGCAAATGAAGAGAAATTTATGAAAAATTGCTAAAAATACAAAAATTTATGAAGAAAACTAAAAAAGATTGTAGAAAAAAGCAGGACAAGAATCATAAATATATTGTGAAGGAATTGTGGAAGAAAGAGAGGGAAAGGGGGAAAATTAAGGGATTACAGAGTCATTATGAAGACAGAAAATTGTAAATTTATTGCAAAAAGAAAAAAAAAAGAGGTTACCAAGTTGTTATCTCAAGTCCTGCTAAATAGTTACCTGCTTGTAACTACTTGTATGTGTGGACATAAGCATAGGTGTATGCATGTAGGTAGGTAGATATAGAGGTAGATAGGTATACTGATGAAAGGGTGGGATAGATGAATTAAGCTGGTAGATATGGACAGACAGACAAACGGACAGATATATAGATTTGTACGGACACACAGACAGACAGGTACATAGATGAATAGGCAGACAAGACAGTTAAATAATTGGATAAGTATGTAATTAAATGAATCCAGATAGGTACGTAGATAGCTGGGCACAGATAGATTGTAAATTAAGTAATTAAGTTAAATTAACAAATAACTGTAGACTGAGTGCTGTTGCAGCTGTACAAGTTGTTATTGTTTAATTGTGTTGTTTATGTTTAATAACATTGGTCAACGTGGACACATTGAAATATAAATGTGTGTGTGTGTGTGCACGCATGCATGTGTGCAAATATATATATATATATAAAAGAAAACAGGAAGTTGGAAAAACTCTTTAATATATTTATTCACCATTACACATGTTTCGTTTGCTAATAGGAATTACAAAGTCTTACATTTTGGGTAAACATGTGAGGAATTTCTTATGAGAGATTTTTTAGACAGATAATTAAATAACATCATTTAATTAAATATTATTTAATTTTCTGTCTAAAAAATCTTTAATACAGTTATCAAATATGTAAAACTTTGTAACTCCTATTAGTAAACAAAACATGTGTAATGGTGAATAAATAATACCAAAAGTGTTTCCAACTTCCTGTTTTGTTATATAACTCTGCAAACAATATTTCCAGAATTTTCAACTCTAATATGTACCTCAATCAATACATATATATATATATATATATATATATATATATATTCTCTAAACACCAACCTTTACCAGTTTCCTAGCAAGGTGATATCCCCCCTCTTGTCAGACATGTTTCACAGAAGACAGAAACAAACAAACAACAACTGCATGTATGATGGCAACACTTCTTTACAACTATTGTGTGATGTCAAGGCAAGGAAGCACTAACACACACACACACACACACACACACAAAAGCTTATTTCAGTTTCTGTGTACTAAATCCACACCGAACAAAATATGAGTTCCTGTTTGCTACAAACAAATGGTGAGATAAAATATAATTCATGCAATCATCATCACCACCGCCACCACCATCATCATCACATCCTTCTCCTTATCATTTTATCCTCCAGTTTTCCTGATGGGATTGACTCTACTGCATGTTACCCTTCATTTTGATCATTTGACATTTTATCCTCGTCTAATCTTCTCAATATTTCTTCCCATGACTTCCTTAATGTTGTTTTGTCATGGCTGCCTAACACCATCAGCAATCAACAACACCCGTCTACCCATCACCCCCCCTCCTTCATTCTAACCACTTGTCCACACTTTCGCTGTCGCCTTTCTCTTTATATAAAGCCTGACATCTTTAATGTCGATGACCACATTTGTCCACTCATGCTCCATAAATGACACATACTTGCCTCATTTATCTCTCCAGTCCTCTTAGATCTTAACACATTCAATATTTATGACTCACTGTCAACCTGCAACAACACCACATCCTTTATAGTTTTGTTCTTGTTCAAATAATGAAGTCCTTTGTTAATAACAAAAATAACAACTCTCTGATCTTCCACATTTTTCTTAGGCTACAACAACAACAAAACATTCCGTGGAGTTGAAAGAACACTTTTGTGAAATCAGCACATTGGAAACATCGAGTGCGGCTGCATAAAGATGTCATATGGTAGAGATGGGATGTACAATAGAATAATCTTTTGGCAATAGGTGTAGGAAAGATACAATAACTTAAACAATAAAAAGTAATAAAACTATACAAACAAGCATAATAATTGAAGAAGCATTTTTATACAAGAGCCCAGAGATTGTATGTGTGTTCTACATATTTCATGCTATATAGGACACATACTGCTTGACATCATTTTAATATTTACCATTGAGTCAAATATTAAGCAGACAGCAAGCTGGCAGAATGGTTAGCATGCTGAGTAAAATGCTTAGAGACATTTTGTCTGTCCTTATGTTCCGAGTTCAAAATCTGCTGAGGTTGAGCTTGCCATATCATTGTTTCAGGGTCGATAAAATAAATACCAGTCATGCACTGGGGTCAATGTAATCAACTTAGTCCCTCCCAACAAATTGCTAGCCTCGTACCACAATATGAAACCCTGGTTTACCATTAACTCTTGAAACTGGTCATGTCTGGCCGTAATATCCTCCTTGATCTACTTGTCAAGCAGTGGTAGAGGATAAGCACAGACAGACAGACACACATACAACGGGCTTCTTTCAGTTTCCGTCTACCAAATCCACTCACAAGGCTTTGGTTGGGCCAAGGCTATAGTAGAAGACACTCACTCAAGGTGCCACGCAGTGGGACTGAACTCAGAACCATGTGATTGGGAAGCAAACTTCTTATCGTCTATCGCCTTCGTCTACATAGAAATGAACAATTTTGAGTACACTTTTTAGCTTGAAATTTATATTTCTTTTTCAAATAATTCAGAATATAATTTGGTATCTTATGAGTTTGCTCATCTGATGATTGATACAGCTATTAAAAATCATGGAACCATTTTCAGAAAAACAAATTATACATAGAAATTAAATCCAAGACAGATAAATATAATGCTTGATCAGATTAGAAGAAGAAACACTGATATTTATTGATTTCCAACATAGATTGTTATTTTCCCACAAGCAATCATGTTATAATTGTTTGCAACTAATTTTGATTTCTTTGCTCTCGTCTGTTAAAAAGACTATGTTCGTTACAGTAATTGCAGGACTTAATTAAAGATTAAACTATCAAGAAAAAAAAAAGTTATTTTGCTTGGTCACAGATTAAAGTGCAACTGATCCCGTTTTTGTTATAAATTAAAAATGCAAATCTTTCATTCATTTTTACATCTGATTTTCTATGCTGGCATGGGTTAGACGACTATATTATTAAGACATAGTTTTACAACTGGATGCTTTTCCTGTCATTAGCCCTTAGCTCTTTGTAGAGTAAGGGATATCTTATTCCACACATCTTTGAAGGTTCAAAACTAAGGGACACCCACTGACAGAGAAATGACAACAACATCATCATTTTAGTTTGTGATTTGGGGAGGAGAGTAAACACACACACACAACAGGCTTATTTCAGTTTTCAATCACTGAATCAACTCATAAGGTTTTGGCCAGCCCAGGACTTCACAGTAGGAGCTGGCACAAAGTGGGATTGAACCTGAAACCACATGGTTGGGAAGCAAACTTCTTAATCACACAACCATATCTGCATCTCACAATCCTAGAGAATATGAAGAGTTGAAAGCACATTGAAAATATTAAATTAAGTCAACATAATTCAGTTTCCTGAGATTGCTTTTAGACTTCCAGTGTTTAAAGACATTCCACCAAACCCATACAACAAAACCAGGAAATCTATTCTATTAACATGGTGACTTAATTACTAGAAATGGTAATTAGTTGCAACTGGAAGTAGAGACAGTGGCAGTAGTGTGGTTGAGTTGGGTTTACCAGTTATGGTGAATAGTTCTGAGAAGTTTGGCAATTCCTTATATTCAGGCTGGCTAAATAATACACTGTTAAAGTTGGCGACAAATTAAGGCTTCACAAGAAGATTAATTTAAACTGATTTGTAGAGAGCATGGATAATTAGGTATAACGAGGTGTGTAAATGAGGACTGTATAAATAAATGCTGTAGGTTAATGAACTAATGAGTAATTAGAGCAGAGCAGACAGATAGACAGAGAGGATAAAGATAAAATAAGGCAAAACCTAAGAAAACTCGTAAATAAAGAACATTTGACAGTCGGCAGCGAAGGTAAAGAAATGAGAAAACCTCTTCAAAATGTAATCAATATTGAAGACGAGAAGTAAGAGATAAAAATTACTCATTCTCATTTGATATCCTAAAATGACTGATAAGATTTAATAACTGAAAATGTTTGTGAACTTTTAAACATTTTGATTTTACTCATAAAGTTTACCATTGGTGGCCCAAGGTGGTTATAGAGGTGATAAGAATAGCAAAATCAACCCCAGGAAGGAATTTATTTCCCCTTATAACTTTTGAATACAACAGTAAGTAAAATGCGATGAAGTTTTTTTGCGCCAACATAAAAGAATGTGAATTATATTTAGAAGATGAAAGTTATGATTAAGTCTTTGTTGAAGGTATTAATGGCAAGAGTAAGGAAGTGAAAAAGGTTTAACGAAGGATTAAAAACTATGCCCTAAAAACCAGTTTGCTCAGAACCTGCAGCCATTTTGAGCGAAATAAAGCAGTAACGCATATATTACTTAACAGGAAAGGAATTTATAATCCAATCTTTACAAATAAAAAGAAAAGGTGTTTTGATGTTTAGGGACATCTGAATGCTTCTTTTAAAATGCAGTTAAACTTAACAGTAAAACGAAATCATTATTGGGACTATCGTATTAGTAAATGACTTACAAATATGGAAGATAACTCTTGTTATCCTATTTGAATCATATAAATAGTTTTACAGTTGTATTTTCTGTCAATGACATTGGCCCTCCAATCATTGTTACACCTATTATTTTTAACCCATTCTCATTTTAATTCTGTCACATTCAAACATTCCTTCCCTGTTTGCTGCTGGAAGTCAAACATGAAAGATAAACACCTCATCCTTCCACACAATTTCATTTTACTTCATTCACTCTCAGTTTAACAGACAACATTTTACTTCTGCAATACTCCTTAGTATGACAGCAAATAGATCTAATTATTATATGGGAATAGTTACTAAAGACTGGACTGACTCATGCCACTTTCCTGGTCATTCCTTTTTTAGGTGTAGCTGAGCCTCACAATGCAAAAGTGTACATATTTCTGCTCTAATATGAAGATGTTGCAAATGAGTCAACTGTCTTTTGACCTACCAAAGAAATAAGATTAGTGCAGCTGATTCTTCCTTATTACCATCACCGAAATGGGAAAAATAATGTTTTATGGAATTTAATCCAGACACTGGGGAAGAACTTGAAAAGCAGTGACTATTTCTAAAGTGGGATTAAGACAGAGTTATTATGGAGAAGTTAAAGAAAATACAGCTTAATGAGATTATTAGTGATTGATAATCTCATTAAACTATATTCCATGTAAATGGTTTTCTGGTTAGAAAACTAATTGAAATGATGAGTCACATATTGCATATATGAAGGATAAAATGTTATATTAAACGAATTTGGCAAAGGAATAAATGATGTTCATAACGGTAAAGAAGTCAACTTTTTTAATTTGAAATGGCTTACTAATTATATAAATTAATGTTGAAAAAAAAAAAAAAAACACGAAGTAAAGAAGAAGGTGCCAGTTGTCTGAGGGTAAAGAGTACAGAAACAAGAAAGGAAATTAAAAGTAAAAGAGTGAATGAACAACCCTGATAATCTGGTACGCTTGGGATCCGGGGAGGGCTACATTTTCAAACATACCAGCGTATTGGGACTTAGGCTTAAATAAACAAAAACAACAGAATCAGATTTTTTTTAATCAGGTCATCAAAAATGTAATTCTATTTTTAGCAGCTTCAATATCTACAAAGTTCCTTTTCATCTGTAAATTATGTTTATAAATGTTGTATATTAAGGTTTCTAAACCATCCTACAACAAATAACGAGTCTCAGCAATATCCATGTCTTTGTGTAATTACTTGACATTTTCAATGATTGTTGGTCCTGAAACTGACATACCTTTCGATCACTTTGCACTAAACTTAAATAACACTGCACTTACTTCCAAAAGTTTTGGTTGTTTTTTAAAGCATGTCACACATCATCACCTTTATTTGTCTCTGAATCAGATATCAACAGGTCTTTTGCCTTTTAATGTCACAAATCTGATGCGACTCTACATGATATTCACACAAAATAGCATTCTGGTTTTCACCTAGTTTTGAATACTATATTATTTCAGTTTCCAAGTGCAATGTGAGAGCTACATGCTTTCTTTTCACATCTGCCTCCAAAATGGTTCTTCTTATTAAAATTGGAAGATATTTTTCACAAATGGATAATGATATAATATAAATACACAAAGGAAGGGCTGCAGTGTTGCCACCATTCTTTTCAATTTGAATGCAAACAGGAACAGAGAGATACCAGCAGCAAGTGATGGTACTTAGGGACAAAAATGGAAACAAAGAAAACCTGAAGAGCATCGAAAAGCATAAGACTACTTCCATGCCAGATTCATGAAACTTTGCTGTATTCGTGTTTTGTTTGTAAACATTTCCAACACATTTAGCAAATATTAAGGGAAAAAGCAAGTTATGATGATACACATCTTGTAACTGCTGGAGATGAAAGTAGTCTTAAATAAATATGTTAAGAATCTTAACAAACAGAGATTTTTATGAAATTTCGCTGATATTTTCTCCCTAATCTTGTTATTGAAGTCAGTCAGTTCTAAACTTGGAGGAGTTTTTTTTTTTTTTAAGTGGGAGTGGTTCAAGATAAGCAAAGAGAAATTTCTCTTTCTCTAATAAATTTCTCACATCTAAATTAATTTATTGCTCATTTTCTAATAGAATGTAATTGATAAGAGACAAAAATGAAAAGGTGCAGCAAAAAAAATAGACAAGGATACAAGTTCAGAGATCACTCCTTGATGTCATAGCAACAGATAAAATATGCCTGGTTGAAAGGATTATTATTTCTAAAGATAGATTCTGATTCGTTATGTTCTGAGTTTCAAAATCCCATGGAGGTCAACTTTACCTGTTATCTTTTCAGGGTTGATAAAATAAAGTATCAGTCAAGGACAGGGATTAATATAATCAACTCCCACACCCGACCTCTTAAAATTGCCGGCCTTGTGCAAAAGTATGAAACTCTTATTTCTACAGTACATTCACTGCATATGAATAAAAAATCTGGATGTTAAACGATGATGATGATGATGATGTGTGAGAGACTGTATTTGGTTAGTTAGAACAAAAAACAAATAGGATATTATGGCTGGGTATGGCAGGTTTAAATGCTAAATTGTTAATTGCGATATTGAAGTGTATCTTTAGAAGTGTGTTTGTGATGGACAAGTATTCGACAACAACTGGATATTAAAGAAATTTATAAATTTATATAAACACAATTTGTGTGTGAGAGAGAGAGAGAGAGAAAGAGAGCAGGTGGGAGGGGAGTAGTGTAAGCAAAAAAAAAAAAATTCTAAAAGCTGTATGCTGCTAACAATGGTGCGACACTCCAGTAAGAAAGACCTACCCTACCACATCGACATCCTTTATTTCAAATATTCTGATTTCATTTACTAAAATGGATGCTTCAGTGTAGCAGAGTGTCTTCAATTTCTTTCTGTTTTTTTTTTAAAGAATACATCTAGATATTACAGTTTGAGAGATGAAAAAAGAAAAGAAAAGAAAAAAGCTGTTAATCTATTCTGCTGAAGTGAGGATTGAATATAAGGTTTCACAGAGAAAGGGTTATTAGAAAGTATTTTTGAATGTGAAACAAAAGTCTGGTCTACTAATAATAAACAATGTGAAATTAAACCACAGGCTATAAATATAAATGATTGCTCACTGAATTGGTTAAGTAACCGTTTTTAAAGAGAAAAATCTCAAGTATTGTTGTGAGAGATAAATAAACAACAACAAAATAACAAACAAAATTTTAAAAAACCCCACAAGAAAGTAAAATGAAAAAGCGAATTGCTGAACGTTGAGCTAGTTTTATATTGATGTTCAGATTACAGGAGCTGGTGAAGAACTGCACAAAGAACTATCACTAAGAAATCATATTGATCTCAAATCTCTGTCATCTATTTTTAACAGTAAATATATTCCAGAGGAAATTACTTCGGCAAGAAACACACGAGAAGCTTTCAAACTCCACAAGCAATCTAGGCCTGGCAAAGATGTCTTGAAAGATGTTGATAAAAACTCGGAGATGTTCAGCTTGTTAATTTCTCAATGAATATAAATTGAAACAATAACCATCATTGCCGCTGCCACCACCACCACCACCACCATTATCACTACCATCACCAGTGCCGCTGCCACTACTACTACTACTACCACCACCACTACTAGTACTACAACTACTACTAGAGCTACTACCGCCACCATCACTACTACTACTGCCACCGCCACCATTACTACTATTGCCATCACCACCACAACTATCCACCATAACCATCCACCACTACCACTACTACTGCTGCTGCTGCTACTACTACTACTACTACTACTACCACTACCACTACTACTACTACTCAGTGTCTATACAGTACAGTATAGACTGCCAGAAAAATGTCTCATAACAGGTTCAGACCACAACTGTTTTGAGGTTGGAAACAGTCAAAGAGGTCCGCATCTGCACCAGACTTTAGACATTTTATTTTATTGACCCAGAAACTGAAGACAAATCTGACCTCAATGGGATTTAAGCTCAAATGGACGTAACCAAATAAAACAAGGCATTTTGCCATCTCTAGATCAGTGTATGCTTAGAGAAAGATGTGCTTAGAGCAGTGTGTGTTTAGTGTGGTGATGTATGATCAGAGTAGTGTGTGTGTGTGTTGAGAGAAGTATGTACCTAAAATTCATTGCATACATCACAGATTGTGTATAGAGAGAGAAAGCAAACAGTGACCTGAAATGCTTACAGTAGGAAGACAACTGCACACATTGTGCTTATATAAAATCAAACAACTAAATATAAAGAGAGATTTTTGCAAATGTTTTACTGGAAGTCAACATAATTCTGTTTATGTCTCACTGAATAAGTAATGGAAGTAATGGAACTAACATGGTAGTTTCACGGGAAATACTAAGTACATTAACAACATCAGGATACACTAAGGAGAGTAATAACAGAAGGATACACTAAGGACAGTAATAATCCTTTCTACCAGAGGCACAAGGCCTGAAATTTTGAAGGGAGTGGGGTAAGTTGGTTACACTGACCCCAGTGTTCAACTGGTACTTTTTTTATTGACCCTGAAAGGATGAAAGGAAAAGTTGATCATGATGGAATTTGAACTCAGAATGTAATGCCACTAAATTTTTGTCTGGTATGTCGACTCTGCCAGCTGTCATGTCTCATGAATGAACCTTTTTTGGACCAAATAGTGACTGGTGACGAGAAATGGGTTCTCTATAAAATTGTGAAGCATCGAAGACAGTGGATAGGGAAAAGAGAAACACTGGCACTCCAGGCTTAAGTCAGCGCTAGAAGAAAAATGACCATCTTTGGTTTCAACATTAAAGGTGTTCTTTCATTAAGATAATCCTTGGCCACATTCCAAAGGTTGGAGCAGTTTGAATGGGAAACGATGCCCCACCCACCATATTCACTGGACATTGCCCCATCTGATTATCATTTATTCTGTAATCTTCAAAATCATTTGGATGGAAAAAGTATGAAATTCTGCCTTTAGACAGGCAGAACAGTACTGGAGGAATATTTTTCATCACAGACAAGTGAATTTTGGAAGAGGGGCCTTGCAAGTCTACTAGATAGGTGGAAGAATGTTGTAGAAAATGAAGGAGAGTATATTTTAGATTAAAAAAGAAATCTGTTTATCTTAACTTTGAAAAATAAAAGAAATGTAAAAAAACTGCATTATTTATGGGATGACCCAATACTAAGGATGGTAGTAACATAAGGATATAGTAAGGACAGTAATAATAGAAGGATATACTAAGTAATAATACTAATAACATGAAGATACGCTAAGAGCAGAAGGATGTACTGAATAATAATAGAAAGATAAACTAAGCAATAATATTAATAAGAGCAGAATATAAGAACAATTTCTAATATTTATGAAACATCCAATGGCAGTTTTCTGTAAACAAATCACTGGGGGATAAAACACGAGATAAAATACCGATATTGATGTTTATGAAATGAGTTTGAAGATCTACTCATGTTGAGATAATATCAATAAAGAAATCTCTAGCAGTAAATCCCACTTTATTTCCTTATTTCATCTTTTATTTGTGAATAAATTCACACATTCCATTTTAATGGCAACCGTTACTCATAATGTTATTCTAATAAGGAAGAATTATCCAAACAGGGAAAAGAAATTCTTCTCTTGTAATATTTTTTTACTTCATTAAATTCACTGATGATAGTAGACTAGTTCAGTTAATTGTAATTTTAAATACATAAAATAATATTTGGCCATGATATGAAGAAAGTAGAAAGTGGAGTTGGAGGAGATAAGTAAAAACATTGAATTCAATAAAATATTTTTCAAAACTGATGTTGTTCCATAAAAGACATAAAAGAATGCTTGAAATATTTTCATTGGAGGATTTTCACCTCTTTTTGTATTACATTAATGCTAGTGAGAATGCTGATTAGCACAAATAACCCCCGGATTAGGGTAGCAGCAGCAGCTAAAGGGATTAGAGACTAAGGACAGTATTAATTAATTAATGAGGGTGAGAGAGAGAGAAAGAGAGAGAGAGAGAGAGAGAGAGAGAGATTGAAAATGAGGGAGAAATGTTAAGAAGAAGTAGAACTTATGTTGCACAGACGAGACAGAGAATTAGGGATAAAAACAGAGTGAGAAAAGCGTTGAAACTGAGAATGGAAAGCAGATTAATAAAGATATTTATTATTAGGAATTAATAGGGACATTTTATGGGAAAAAAATTGTTTGTTTTTAATATGATATTGTCTGGGCGGTATTTTATATGCTATGGTAGTGATTACAGCTTTTAAATGCAGAGAGTAAAGGGGAGCAGAGATGAAGTAGGTAAGCAGTATTAAGCAAGCCGCAAGACGAGACAAATATTTGTCCCTGCAGTCAGAAACGGATGAAAGAACCAATCAACAATAAACAGAAATATCTTGAATGCTTTACAACACAAGTTTGATATTTGTTGTTGCTAACATTTTTTGTAAATGAGAACATTTCAACAAGGAGCAGTGAGCAGCAAGAAACATTTCAGAAGAGCAAGAAACATTTCTGGAACCTCTTGAAAACAAATGACAATTGTTAAAAGAATTTCTCCCTAACCCTTTCAACACCCATTCACTTTCGTTGTTGTTGTTGTTGTGCATGCACAAACTGTTAGTCACTGGAAGTGAGAAGGCATGGCACGCTGATTGACTTGGAGGTAGAAGAAAAGAAAATTAGCCGATAATGATGAAGCCTGTCATCTCTTAGATTTTGTTGTTGTTGTTTTCTTGCAGTAAAATTAATCAATAATGAATAGATTTTTTAAAAAAAGGGAAAAAATATGGAACCAAAAATCTGTTTCTTGCAGCCATTAAAGTGAAAAGGTGGCCCAAAGCTGAAGAGGGAAACTTTCAAATAAATATTCTACAGCAGCCACATGGAAGATGTCTTCCATTGTTACTGGAAAGTTATTCTCTCTCCCCTTGACTCCCTATTCTTTCTCTGAGCCCCAATGATGTAGTTTGAGAAGCAGTTATTCCTACTGAACAAACAAATATGCATGCGTGTGTGTGTGCGTGCACACGTGTGTGTATTATATATGTGTGTATGTCAGAAGCAGTTAGTCTTATTAAAACAAGCAAACAAATATATATATAGAGAGGGAAAGGGGTGAGAGGGGGTGGAAGAAAGGGGAGGTAGGTAGAAAGAGAGAGAGATAGAATGTGTGTGTGTGGATGAGTATATATTTCTGTCCTTGTTCCAAAAGGCAAACTAAATCGTGTATCTTTTGTGTACAGAACTGCTGGGTGATGGAGGAGTCAGACAACAAATTGCTATAGAAGAAACAATGTAGATTACACCCTGCAGACAAATGTAAAGTGTTGAAATTCACACACACACACACACACAAACAAACACAACTTCATTTCAGAAAAACTGCTTTCTAAGCCAGAATTATTCATCTTTATAATTAACATATTTATGTAAATATTGATTTATTTTGGCCCAGACACATATTAACCTTTGCAAATCAGCTGATATAACAGACTCTACCCACTTGTATAACTGGTATTTACTTTATTGACATGAACAACCAAAATGTTGTTGACATAGTGTGAACTGATGACAGTGAAGGAATTTAATGCGTCATCATTGATCTTGTCTTGATTTCAATGACGAGTGTGTCCCAGTTGTTCAACCAACAGAATCACCTACTCATTGAATCACAGTTTTAAGTGGCTGAGTATTCCATGGACACTTGTACTCTTAAGGTATCCTCAAGCAGAATCTGTACGTCCAGTTCACAAGTTCACACACACATTCTCTGGACCCATTTCCACTCCCAAAGCTTAGGGAGAGCTTTTTAACTAAACGTCCAACCTGCATCAATACCTAGGGATTGCACTTAGCCATTTCAGTGACTCCCTCCACATCTCCATACTACAGAAGTCCTGATTAGGACTGTCCTAGGGTTAAACAAGAGAAACAAAGACAAGAACTGGATCAGAATGAAGAAAGATGGCGGAGAAAGAGACATTGGTGACACTGTAAGAATGGAACAAGTCTGACATAGGTATGGCTGTGGGGTTAAGAAGCTCACTTTGTGGCCATATGGTTTTTGGTTCAATCCCACTGCATGGCCCCCCAGGTGTCTTCTAATATAGCACCAAGTCAACCAATGCCTTTGAATGAATTTGGCAGAGGAAAACTGAAAGAAGTCCATCATGTACATATACACACACACACGATCGTCACCAGGCTATTTTTTTTATTGCATATAATACTCGAGTTGAACCAATTATGGAATAACATTTTGTATTTGGAACTGTGCAAAAATATCTCTTCTCTCTTACAGAAGACCATTTACTAAATTAATCACTTAACAAAATTCTACTTTGTCTTAATGTTACACTACAATCTATCACTTCTGTGGATGAGATCAGAAAAAGAAAAGAGAATAATTATGCAATTAATTGGACAATTATAAACATTTATAGCCCATTCTTCGATAATATTCCAAGCTAGACATAGTACACTTCAACAGCCTACTCATCTACACATCTGACACTTGAGAAGAATTCTTCATAAACAGAGATATCACACGCTTGAATATTATTCCCAGTGATAGACCACATATTTCAATGACATTTCTAGATATCACACACTTCAGTGACTCTCCTAGATAGATTTTATACAGATTAAATGTATGTCTGAGTTGATAGACAGGATCCGTTGGATAGATAAATATGATATATTTGAAAGCCATTACAGATTGTAATGAAACTGGAGTTGAGTTAGTAAAACCAATTAAATGGCCACAACTGAGAAGCGTCTCACAATGCTGTACCAAATGCTTCAGTCTCCCATTAGCTTTGGTAGATTCTCAGTTTCATGTGTGTCTCTGTCAATGACAAACAATGGGGTTAAGTGATCATTTGTCCTCTATTAAGGAGCAGAAATCTTTCCAAAGTAAAATATCTGAAATGGTCAGTTGTCCAGCGCAACAGCAGTGGCCAGCAGAGCTTATGCTGCAGTGAGCACTAATAGTACAAGATGGGTGGAATGTGTCCAGAAACATCCTCCTTGTGTTCACAGCATATTTTGAACCCTGATAAGAATCCTGGTGACTGAACCATCAAAGAGATTTTGAAGCTCTCTCTCTTCATAGTTCAAGTTTCAGTCACTCTCAACACATCCTGCATATGTCCATACACAAGTAACAAAAGTTAATGTGAAAAGGCAAGGTTGTTGTGTCTAATAACTTTAAACATGGGCAGAAGGCCTCCAGAGATGTTTTAAGAATAGAGTACAACCAATTCTATTGACCCCTGTACTTGACCAGTCATCATCATCATGTAACGTCCATTTTCCATGCTGGCATGGGTTGGACAGCTGAAGAGCTACCCTGGCTCCATGTCAGTTTAGGGATGGTTTCTACAACTGGACGCCCTTCTTAATGCTAGTGCTTGTTTTAAAAGTTTACAATAGCAGGGTTTGAACCAAAATTTAGAGCAGTCATATCTACCCTGTGGCCTGTAGGACTTTCTGAATGGCATGACTAATGAAAATTCTTTTTAGTGGTGAGTCCCACCTTAATGATGAGCCATGTGCCATGCAGCCCACATCTTGAAAAAGGTTGCCCGTGCCTGCTCTAGAGGGACATAACAAAATACAGCAACACATTTTGTCTGGCACCTCTGCATGGTTCCATTAACTGCAATATTAAAGAGACAACCACTCACCAAATGTTTTTCAACAGGTCATGTCTCTAAACTGACACAATGATAACAGCAACAAGAACATTCCTTTCCAGTCTTTTCATTACCAAGACATCCCCTCCTCGCTTTCCCCATCCACCACACCTCTACACCTCTAGCTTTCATTAACATGAAGTAGCTTTAGGAATTCATGCAAACCCATCTAATATTATTTTAAGAGATTGCTACTTAACTTCTTTTAAGCATCCCCCCTCCCCCAGCCCTTGAGAAAATTTAATATTTATTGGACTGACTGGAATAGCTTAGCAGGGAATTATCACTTATTTTCAAACAACTATTAAGAAACCAGTTTAAGACATCTTGTTTATTTAGACTGAATGGTGTCAGTTCTTTTCCAAATGAAGTGAATAATCTCAGAGCAAAGAATGTCAGCCCGTGATCCAGTCAAGAAATGAAAAAAAAAAAAAAAAAATCTGTACATTTCCTGTGCCAAAGTGAAAAAAAACCATCTATGACTAAAGTTTTGAATGAGAACACTGCAGAAATTCTGATCAAATATTTGATTTTATGAGTCCTAAAGAATTCCTGAGATGTTATAACTTTTATGTTTGTTTTACATAAAGAAACGAAAAAATCCAGTTGGATATTTTGATTATTTTCATAAGAAAAAAATAATTACTAAGAGTTAAATATTTTAAATGATTGTCAAGTTAAATAGCAAATACTGGAGATGGCAGAGATGATAAGAAGGAAGAAACCAACTAGCAAGATGTAAAAGACACCTCTTACAACCACCATTGACCCTGTAAAGTTAGCAATACCTCTTACAGTCACTATTTGGTCTGTCAAGTCAACAACAACACCTTTTACAGTCACTATTCACCATGTGAAGTCAACAAAAACCCCTTCTTACAGTCAGTGTTCATTCACCGTTTCAATAAACATATTTCTCAATGAACCAATGAGGGAGCCTTTACACAATCACTTCACTAGCTAGAAATAGCAGCCATATCTCCCTGAAATTATATCCTAATGGGTAAAAATGAAAAGGATTCATTGAATAATGTGATCTTGAATCCATTGTGGCTAGGAAAAAGACAGAATGGTCATAAATGGAATAGGGTTGATCATAGATCTCATTGACCAGGGCTGAAAACAACAGATTGCCTTTCAAGTCCTACCATATCAACTCACACAATTACTACTAAGTATGAAGACTTGTCTGGTCACTTCAGTTCCACAAGGAGATCCGTCTGCATGGAGTTCTCTCCATCAGCCTCAGACACACTGTGAAGGAACAACAACACTTGTGACACTCATTTCCTTACAGACTCAAAGGACATGTGTAAAATATGGTGGCCCAACAAGGATTTGAAATTAGATTGCAAACTTGTTTCAGTGAGAACTTACCATTCCGCCATTCTACCACCATAACCCAATCTGCTTAAAGAGAAGTTATTAACTTTTATACTTTGCCCTAAATTTATGAAGAAATTACTCTTTCCGATTAAATATTTAATTTCTTCACTTCAGCTGAGAAGATGAACAGAAAATAGTAGTAAGAAATATGAATGAAAGTATTTCAAATATTTTAATAACAAAATATAAATGGAAGCATTTTAACTTTTGAGAATTAATATTCCTGCCTAAAGATATTAACATAAAACTCACATTAATCTTGTTTAAAATGAATCGTATATGAGTTATTTACTCTATGGCTTTTAACTCTGTCCCCACTTGAGTAGCAAATTTGAAATTTTTATAGCACCCAAGGTCATCCATAATTATTCCTGATAAATTATTAATCTAAAGAAATGAAATTAATATTGAACAAACCTCACTGTCTTATAATATTTCACTGCAGGCAAACAAAGGACATCTAATACACACACACACATACACACAACTGCCACCACCACTGTCGTCCTCATTTAACATCCATGTTCCGTTCTGGCATGGATTGGAGGACAGTTTAACAGGATTTGATGTATTCAAAGACTGCATCATGCTCCAGTGTCTACTTTTGCCTGGTTTCTACAGCTGGATGCCCTTCCTAATGCCAACCACAATCATTGCTCATCAACTGAGAAAGCCATAATTCTTGTTTTATATTTCATGGTTTTTGATGACATTTTTATGGTTGATGCCCTTTCTATAGTCAAGAAACTTATAACATATACTAAATGATCCAAAGAGACTGACTATTAAAATTCCCCATTTCTCTCTCAATTTTTAGTCCGTTACTGCCTTCCTCAATAATTCACTTCCATTGTGCCTTATGGAATCCCTCTCTTATTTTCCTCTCTGTTTTTTGACATGACTTTTACAGTTGAATGCTCCTTAATATTGGCAACCACTTTACAGCATGGTCCTTGTATATTCTGTCATGCCACCAATACTTGGCTGCCTCCTCACTTCTTACATTTTATGGTTTTATTATTCAGAGCTGTTGCTCCTCTCCTAACTAGATTGCCTTAGCTCTGCCCAACACACCTCTCCTAACCTTTTAATGAAATCTATTAACCTTGGGTTGGTACCTTTTTTACTGACCCCTAAAAGGATGAAATGTAAAGATGACTCCAGTGTGATTTGAACCCTGATCTCAGAGAATCAGAACAAGTAGCATGAGATATTCTATCCAATGCTCTACCAATTGTCATTTTGCTGCCTGGACATATCAGGGTAAATGGAAGTGTTTAAAATGAAAGAATGTTACCAACGGAGAGATATCATTTTAATGTGTGATTGGATGTTAAATATTTCTGAAAGTTAATGGTATTACCATAGCAATTATTCAAAACATTAGTGAATAGAACAGCACAGAGGTTTTGTTTCAATGAAATGTTACTGCTGACAATGTTTCTTTTGTCTCACTCTGCCTTCATTTATGTTTTAGCATTATGTTTGATAGATGTCCTCCTTTCATGTTGGGTGGGTGGTTGGCTGGTTGGTTGGTTGGTTAGCTGGCTAGCTGGTTTGTTGGTTGGTTGGTTGATAGATAGATAAATAGATAGATGGGGGGGGGGCGTGGATAGATAATAGAGATTGATAGAGAGATATAGATAGATAGACAGACAGATAGATAGATAGATAGATAGATAGATAGATAGATAGATAGGAGAGGGAAATAGACAGATAGACACAGAGAATTAATATTTTAAATATGTACACTAATAGCACAATAATTTAGGAGTAATATATACATGCTAAGAAAAAAAAGAAAAAAAAACAGAGAAAAGAACACCATTAATATAAATGAATATAACTGAAATGAGTGAAATAATAAATTTCATTAATGTTTGTATCAAAATGTCGACAGCTAAGCAAAAAGTTTTGTTTGTTTGGATATAGTTTTGACATATTTTTGTTATGGGCTGAAGAGGATTCTGCTGACAATACACACACACACACACACACACAATATATATATATACACACACACACACAATACACACATACACAATATATATATATACACACACACAATACACACATACACAATATATATATGCACACGCACACACAATACGCACACATACAATATATATATATATACACACATACACACATATATACACACACACATACACACATATATACACACACACATACACACATATATATATACACACAATAAACACACAATATATATACAAACACATACACATACATATACACACACACACACACACAAATATACATACATACAAATATGTATGTGTGTGTAACGACAGGCTATTGTAGTGCTCTAAGCCAGATGTTGACAAATAGAAATCTCAGTGGGGAGAAGTAAGAGTTTAATTTACTACAAAAGGAACTTTCCAGAAGGTCAAGAAACCAAAATAAAAAACAAAAGAATTGCTGCAAGTAACAACACAACAGAAGAATTATTAAAACATCTGACATATTTCTCCTGGGATTATTATGAAAATATTTGGAAACAATTTACTTATCGTAACAAATCCACTGAACTCAACATAATAAATCTCAGTTGTATAATTTAAAGAGGCAACATGGATTGAACTGTGTTAAAAATTGCCTCCGCAGTTTAAGTAGCTTCATACAGGGAGTCAATTTACGAGAGACACATTATATACAGCTTTTGTATTGTAACAGACATAAAACAACAACAACAACCACGACAAATGTTTGTTTCAGTCAGTTGCATGAATAAATTAACATAGATTATCATAAGTTTGCCAGAATGGCTAAACATTCTTTGTCCCCAGTAACAAGAAGCACACACACACACACACACACTATGCCAGGCAGAAATTCCTGACTTCCAGTTGTTTACACGTTCCTTTATGGGGGGACAGGGACAGTAGAAATGTTTAGACATTGACAGCCTAGGAAATAAGGTAGGCTCTGCAAGGATGTCACACTGCCCAGACAAGAGACGGCATTATAACAGACAGGAAGAATTGATTATGGCATGCCATTGGTTCAATATTTAATGATTAATGAATTAACAAATAAAAATTATCCATTCCTTGTGCAAAGAATGTGCAAGGAATGTGGATATAATGGTAGATAATGCAAAGCAACGGAGGAGGTCATTTTAACTCTTGTGTACAAAGAAATAAACTAAAGACTATAAAATTACATAAATGAATGTCACTCTACTACAACCTGCTCAATACCAATGCATTTATAACAGACCCCAGCAAATATTTGAGCAATGAGAACAGATAAAAGACATGTAATGCTACGAGAGGAGAAAATAGATAATTCTATTTGTAAGAAGGAATATCCATGATACTTGTTTACACAGTAGAAAAACACAGAATACTTCTAATTCCATTCCACTTATATATCCATTCAGTTTTCTTGCCAGAGAAATTGCAACATATTATTTAGTATCAATATTTCCAAGTTCAGAATCTTCCACTATTTTTAAGGTTTAAGGGATTATAATCCAGATAATGTTCAGATTTTCTGATGTTTTCTAGCAAATAGTAATACATATAACTGCGTAATTGGACATGGGTTGATACTAAAATCATGGATTAATACTAAAATCATGGATTAATACTAAAATCATGGATTAATACTAAAATCATAAACTGAAAGTATTCTGATTTGTTTATCGGAAACTACTCTGAAATTAATTTGAAGGAAAGAAATTGTGGAGTTTTTGCCATAAGGATTTTAAAATTTTGAATAGTCTCAAGATTCAAACATTTTTTTTTTTCAAGAATTACAAGCTGTTTCTTTTGGAATATACAACATATCTGTTGCCAGTCCAATCCACTCAACCATTTCTAACTTCTGATATCATTTTTGTTTTTCTGCTCTATAATACTAACATGTCTATATCTATATATATTTATAGATATAAGAAAAGAAATGGAGCAACAATTAACAATTAGAAGTTGATCATTGGTATTAAATGGTCATAGTTTATTACAGAGATGTACTTGCATAGCAAGTAACCTGATCTGAGATCATGTGCTGAAACAAATGGTCATAGTTTAATTGTAGTTAAAATATCATTTACAGCTGTTTCATGCATGCGTGAAATGTTCATATTTCTGTGTGTGTGTGTGTCTGAGATGTTCATACTTTCATGTGTGTGTGTGTGTGTGTGTGTGTGAGGTATCTGTACCTATATATATCTGTGTTGCTCTTCAAAAGACACTTTCAGTTAAAGGGTAATGAGTTAAACTGTGAGCTAAGAGAAGAATGTTTAGTGGAGAGAGGTGGTAGCAATCAGAGAGAGAGAGAGAGAGAGAGAGAAGACACACACACAATATGCAGATAGCTGCAGTGATTTGGTGTTAAAGTGGGGAGGTGGGGAGGGCATTAGTTAACAGTGGTGGTGGTAATGGTAAGGAAATAACTGGAAGCTTTGTTTGTTTTTTTTTTATATATTGAACTAAAATTTATTTATAAAAGATTCTCAGTCGTTTTGTGCTTACACCTTGGTACAAGTAATTGTTGCTAAATACAGAAGACTGAACCTTTTATATTTTTTGATTTTATAAAATATGGACAAATAATAGATGACGTGAGCTGATAAGAGAAAAAAAGAAAAAAACCAAGAAGGTAAAGAGTTGAAGGGTGAGACAAGAGCAGAGGAATGAATCACCTGAAAAAGCCTGGGAAAAGCAGTGTAGAGGAAGTGAAAACATGAATGGCAGAGAAGGTATTAGATATTTACAGCAGATTAGAGAAAAGGAGTTGAAGAAAACAACAATTATTATAGCTTAGTTGTCAACAACTGTGGACTTTCCACACGACCAGCGAGTTTTTATAGAAATGGTGGTGAGAAAATTTGTTCAGGGATTTTACAGCTGAATGTTTTACTAATCTCTAGAATAGATGAGCATACATTTAACATTACTAATTCTTTTATCCTTTTACATGTTTCACTCATAAGACTGTTGCCATGCTGGAGTTTTGCCTTGAAGGGTGTTTGTTTAACAAGTATTTCTAAGAAACTTTTTAGATTTTTTGTCAATATTTTAGTTAGCAGAAGTACATGCGCCACACCAGAATAGCAGATATTCTCACAAAAAACACAACTCTTAA
Organism: Octopus bimaculoides; assembly: GCF_046866305.1. Lineage (NCBI taxonomy): Eukaryota > Metazoa > Mollusca > Cephalopoda > Octopoda > Octopodidae > Octopus > Octopus bimaculoides. Next base: position 37,110,810 of record NC_142950.1, on the reverse strand, counting down.
CATCTGAAAAGAAACAGTCCTGACAATAAAAGTCAATAGGTTTTTAATGATTTCCTTTTCCTTTTTCTTGTTTTCAAAGGTAGTCTTCATCTATTTTCCCAGATAAAGTTTGGATCAACCAAAGCCTTTGGTAGAAGACACCCAATATACTGCACAGTGGGATGTGAGATTAACCCTTTTCATGTCAATCCACCTGAGATTATCTCTGCCTCATTGATAAATACTTCCACCTTTAACCCATCAGCATTTGGATTATTCTGTCAATGCAATGCTTATTCATACAAATGCATCATCGCTTTGGTGGTGGCAAGCAGGTAGAATTGTTAGCATGCTTAACAGTATTTTGTCCATCTTCACAATCTGAATTCAAGTTCTGCAGAGGTCGACTTTTCCCTTCACCCTTTGTTGGGGGGGGTCAATGAAATAAGTACCAGTTATGCACTGGGGTCGATATTATCAACTAGCCCCTCCCCAAAAATTTCAGGCCTCGTGATTTTAGTAGAAAGGATTATCTTACAGCTTAGAGATTTCAATGGTGTGAATATTTACTTCTAGAATGACATTGTAGGGTAGGTGTAAGAGGTTAGATCTAGTCAGTTTGTATGTAAAACAGGTGGAATATTTTTGGCTGGATAAAGCCGATTTAGATGCTAAAGGGGTAAAGTAATCTAAAAAGTTTCCATTAAAATTCCATGCTAATTTATTAGCATGGAACTTAATGATGATGATGTCATTTCACTAAATTCTTCGTTACTTTTTAAAATTAATTGAAGCAAAGGCAGAGTAGTTCAGCAGAAATATGGTAACAAAAGAGTTAACATGAATTCTAATGACTGTAAAGTGAACTTTTTAACCATTCAACCAGGCCTGTAGTTGGAAAGGTCAGCTACAACATCAAATAAAACATACTTAATGCCATAGCCAATGGAAATAGAGTATTGCATAAACAAGTTCAAATAACAACATAAACAAGCCACCAACTCCATGATAATAATCCCTAAACAAAATCAAGAAAATCAGCAGACATTTTATATCCACCTTAAATTACAAAACAAGCCACAAATCTCTGTTTCCTATAATTACTAGCCACCACCACTGCCACCATTGTTACCATTCCCATCAGGACACCCACTAAAATAACTTCATACAACACACCCATCTACCAACAAGTAAGCACAAGTATCATATACTACGCAATTATCTAAAGAAAGAAAGAAAGAAAGAAGACAGAAGCACACAATGTTAACACATATCTACCTTGCACTTATATCACAATACCACAACAGTTTCTTCAAAAATACAAGGAAAAATTTAACAACAACGAAATCACAAGCTACAGACTCAACAATTTCTTCCAAATTCACTGAAAACCTACAAAAGAATCCAGAGAGTCACATCTACCACAAACATCCAATCGGTTGTATGTTAACACTGCTGAATCACAAAGACACTAGAAATGAACAAAAATAATTACAGTTCTGTAACGAAACAGAATCACAATTAGCCAGAATCTCAAAGGCTGTACGTTTGTCTTTGTACGTTATCAATATCAAAGGTTACCAAAGGATCTGCAATTTATCAAAGGCTAAATCAATACTTCAACAAGCCAAACATCCCTCTTTCTGACACTCAAGATGGCTTCTCACTCCTACATTTAACTACCAAACTGCTTACTAATGTCTGGAGGTCAAACTCGTTTATTCAGTCAGAGATAACCTTTGGAACAACAACAGCAACAACAACAAAATAATCATCAGAATTGTTGCAAATGGACTAACTCTAAATTGCCAGCCAAAGGCTTCAAATTTCAGCACAAGGCCTGTAATTTTAGGAGGAAGGTGGGATAGGTTTGATTATATTGACTCCACTGCTCAATTGGTATTTTGTTTTATCAAACAACGATGGAAGTTGACTTTTTACTGAGATGTTTTCAGTGATTATAGGAAGTCAATTATTTATTCTCGTAAACAGTTTATTTAAAAGTAACCATAGCAATCTATTAAAATAGTCTTAAAAAGAGTTAATAAAATTGTAAAATGAAAGCAGAGCTTCAAAAACAGACGACAGGCTTGTTAGAAAACATGGGGAATATTTAAAGACGGAAATAATAAAAGATACTTTGTTTAGATGAGTTGATGAGGATGAAATTAGTTTTGAAATGTTTTTTTCACATGCCTCAAATCATTCCCTTCCCAAGAGGAAATAAAATAGTTTAATGACCTTTTCAACATACAATTATTTAAATTTGACCGCCTGTTTGTTCATTTTACATCCACTTCCTATAATCACTGAAAACATGTTACAAAGTTTTTCAAAGTGAAAAAAATAAAATTTCTTGAGCAAATTTTAAAATTAGAGAAGTTGTTACTTACCAGCAAATGCTTGTAAAAGAATTGCCAATAATTTCAGGAATCTAATAATGCATCTGTTTGTTTTGGATTTACCCAAATACCAAAGCCAAACCACTAATGTAATCACAGAAGCACCTCCAAGACAAGATCCTAAAATTTCCAGTGTGTACGCATAAGGTAACCATTCTAGGGGATAATCTGAAAAAGAAAAAAGAAGGAGTCTATAAGAATGGTTGCTGAAGAAAAAGAAATTTCAAAACAACAGAAAATAATTCCAACTTCTGAAAATAAAACATTAATTCTTTTGGTAACATATCTCTGTTGAAATATGCTGACTTTGTTTCAATTAAGTTTAAAGATAATGATGAATTTGTCGTTATTAAGCTGATGTATGGGACATAAATTAGCGTGAAAATTTGGTGAAAGGTTTTAATTTAAAATCCAAGAACCTTGTTTGTATCAAAGAACTATGGATAGTGCGAGATGGATTGGTATGAAAACGGTTAACAAATATAACTTCAGAGTTATAGCAAAATATTTTGGACCCTTATTTCAAATGTTGGCTATTCATAGCAATACTTTTTGCTATGAAATATATTCCTGAAAGGATACTGGTAATGGTGATGAGAAATCTGGTTAAAATCCAGCCCACAGGAAATGATTCTCAGTATATTTATAGTTACCAACACACATATATATATTACACTAAGGTATTACCTGGCACATGATGAGTAACTTCTACCACCAGAGGGAATATCAGGAAACATACCATACATACAATAATTATAATTTAACATTAATCAACTTTTTTAGTGCTTATACAAAATAATGAAATAAATACTAATCCCTGTACTCAGATGTGAAAATCTCTGTAAATACCAAACAGGATTTTGTCAGGGATTAATGACATCAGTAAACAACTGACCATTTCTGTCCCCTGATAAACACATCAAGAACATGTTTATTAGTATCTGGGCTGACCGTTGAAGATACAGCAAACAACCTAACCATTTTTGGGAGAAACAACATATTCGAATATCATTACTGATTTTGTCATTGGAACTTTTTCTGTGACAGAACCATTGAGTGTGCGTGTGTGTGTGTGTGTGTGTGTGTGTGTGTGTGTGTGTGTTAAGAGAAGGAAAGAGAGAGAGAGAGAGCCAAATGAACAAGAGATAACAGTGGGTTCAAATTTTGGCATAGGCCAGCAATTTTTAGGGAGAGGGGACAAGTCGACTACATCAGCCCCAATGCTCAACTGGCACTTATTTCATTGAACCTGAAAGGATGAAAAGCAAAGCTGATTTTGATGGGATTTGAACCCAGAATGTAAAGAGCCGTAAGAACGGCTGCTAAGCGTTCTGACGTGTTAACATTTCTGCCAACTTCCCACCTTTGAACGGGAGATAACAGTTTGATAAGAACAGAACACTTAACCCACATCATGGATATTAAAATGGCCAGCAAAGGAGATAGATCAACTCCTTTTACAAGTGGGCAATGGTTGTAACAGGAAGTCACAAAATACAGTTCTGAGGTGAATGCAAATAGGTTCCACTAGTTCTAATTAGAAGACTAAAGCAGGAAATTAGTGAAGTCGAGTTGTCACTAACAGACACAAGTGATGAGAGTTAAGTGTGTTGGCACCTTTAAGATTGCTAAACAAGAAACTCAACATAAATATTATTTTCTAAAAAGAGAAATATGAATATGTTGGCTGTCAAATTTTCTTAATATTTGTAGAACAGAAGTTTGACCAAACAATTAAAATAATAATATTAATCAATGACTAATATATTTTTTTCTTATCATAGCATTTTTTTTCCTTAATTTTTTGGATGTCACTCAGCCATTAAATATGTTAACACTAATTTAAACTTTCTGCTTCATTTTTTTTTTCACGAGGGTGCTATTTAAGAAAAAATTATTTTCTGAAATTTTCAACTGTTCTGTGCAGTGTACCACTAAGTCAACTTTGTGACAACTGTGCCAGAAAATATGTGACATTTGTGCCATTAACTACGTGACAGTTGTGTCAATATGTGGCAGTACATAATGATTATTAAACTCAACTAAAGTAGCTACAAAACCTGAAATTTTGAGGGAGGGGGCTAGTCGACTACATCGACCTCAGTGCTTGACTAGATCTTATCTTATCGACCCTGAAAAAATGAAAAGCAAAGTCAACCTTGAAAGAATTTGAACTCAGAATATAAAGATGGACAAAGTGCCACTAAGCATTTTGTCCAATGTGATAATAATAATAATAATAATGGTTTCAAATTTTGCCACAAGGGCAGCAATTTTGGGGGAAGGGGCAGGTTGATTAAATTGACCCCAGTGTTCATCTGGTATTTATTTTATCAACCCCGAAAGGATGAAAGGCAAAGTCGACTTCAGTGGAATTTGAACTCAGAAAGTAGCAGCAGACAAAATACCGTTAAGCATTTCATCTGGTGTGTTAATGAATCTGCCAGCTCACTGCCTTATCCAATGTAATAATAATAATAATAATAAAACCTGAACGTAGATGCTGGAAATAGAAACAATTACTATAATAAAAGATGCTTTGGAAATTATCAAAAGACCTGCAGACAATGACATAACCAAAACCCCAGGGTTTATAGATACGTATAACAGATAAAAAAAATAGCACAGCAAGGTACCACACACATATTCCATGTAGGGTACTTTCAATACAGTAAAAATAACAAAACTAAAACAAAACACTGCACATAGCCAAGGCAGACAAAACTGTGCTTGGTAGCGCAGGGAAAATAGAAAATAGAATAAAAAATTCTGCATAATAATAATAATAATAATAATAATAATAATAAGTATTGTAGAAATAAGAATTTACAAATTCAGTTGATTTAGATAAATTTCAGACACATAAGATGGAGAAATATACACAAGTGGGTAATTATTTTAAAGAGGGTGTTTACTAAGAAAAAACAAAGAAAGAAATAATGCTTCACTTCATCTCCCGGGATAACTTATTGTCAGCTAAAAACATGACACGTTCCACAATGTTAGGTCGCAATGATAACAAAATATGCGATGACTAAACATCTGTCGGTGTTCAAGAAAGAAAGAAAAAAGGAAATAAGGGATTTGGCAGAAGTTGACAAAATACCAAAACAGGGGAAGTTTTAGATTAAGGTTTCTTTTTGTGAGTTTTTATCTTAATCAGATGATAAACAAGAAGCGCATATCTTATCTTTTATTTGTTTCGGTTATTGGACTGTGGCCATGCTGGGGCACCGCTTTGAAGAGTTTTAGTCAAACAAATCGACCCCAGGACTTATTTAGCGATGATGGGAGACAAACACAAACATGTATGTGTGTGTATGTGTGTTGTTATTATCCCTCATTTAAGGTCTGTCTTTGATGGTGGCATGGGTTGGGCAATTGGACAAGAGCTGATAGGCCAGAGGACAGCACCAAGCTCCACTGTTATTTTTTTTGGTATGTTTGGTGTGAAAGTGCCACGTGTTGTTGTTGGTGAAGGATTCAATTGACAGAGGAAGAGCTGGATCAGAACAAGAGACAAGAGAAGACATAGAAGTGAGATCAGGTTTGAAGATGTTGTGCTCAAAATAGAAATGCTGAAAGACAAAGACGAGTGGCAAGAAACTTGTTTAAGGAAAAACATCCAACTGATGATAATAGCATGAAATAAATAAAATAAAAGGACATTAAAACATGCATGATGATGATGATGATGATGATGATGATTGTACGTGGTTACTTGGTGACCTTGCTATTGCTGGTGCCACATAAAATGTACTTAATACACTTAGTAAAGTGGTTGGTATTAAGAAGAGCCGGCAGCAGGAGAAACCAGGTCAAAACAGACCCTGGTGCTCAACGCAGTCCCCGTTGCCTGCCAGGTCCTGTCAAACTGTGTGGTCCATGCTAGCATGGAAAATAGGCTTTGAATGATGATGATGATGATGATGGTAGTGATGATGAGTGGTGCTCAATATTTAGCAATATAGGCAAAAAGTCCACACATATCCACACATGTGAAATAGCAGCTCAATTAGTAAGAAGCCAGAATGAAGCTTCGTTGGTTTTACTTGATGTTTTGTCAGGCTCAAGTTACATACATTTTGTTTTTTGTAAGTTGATATAATAAATACAACATACAATAATATACTTAAGTAAATAGCAAAGGAGTTGAATGACAGAAACAAATTGAAATTTAGTTATTGTCAATATTTTCTGTTCACAGCTAAATCAGCAATCATAGGAACATTCATACTTCTTTTCCTTCGTCTACTGAACAAGCAAACAGAAACACACACACACACACGATTTCAAAATGATTTTTCCAAATGTTTTACTTCTTTGTTGAATCGGATTTTCAGTAAGTTAGTAACATAGCTGTAATATTTATGATGTAAAAGAGATGGCAGTAGCTACAGTAGTAGTAGGAATGGTTTATATATATATATATATATATATATATATATATATATATATATATATATATATGAATGAAACTATTTCAGCATTTGTTTGTTTATGACTATGAAGAACTGTTCTTTAATTCACACCATTGCTTTATTACAGGAATTTCTTCAACAGTGATTTATGGTGTTATTGGTAAAAATATAAGAAATTGCATGAAGAAAGTAAAGAAAGCAAACGAGAATATTTGGGACATAATTCTTGGATGAAAAATCATGTCTTTTATCTTAACTTGCTTTAGTCATAGGATTGTGGCCATGCAGGAGCAATACTTTAAAGGGTTTTAGTCAAACAAATCAACTCCTGTATTTACTTTTTATGTGTGGTACTTATATTGATCTCTTCTCACAAATTGCTAAGTTATGAGGACGTAAACAAATTAAAACACTGGTTGTCATGTAATGATGGTGGTGTTGGGGGTGGGAGACAAGCACAAAGGCACACACACACCCACATATATGACAGGCTTCCATGCAGTTTCTGTCTACCAAATTCAGTCAGAATGCATTGGTTGGCCTGGGGTAATAGTAGAAGATACTTGTCCAATGTGCTGCACAGTGGGACTGAATCTCAAGCCACATGGTTGCCAAGTGACCGTCTTGACCACACAGCTATGTCTGCACTTAGCAATGCCAGCGTCTATGTCCAATAAATCTTCAAAATGGTAAGATTACTTTCTGTTCAATGCAAATATGGCAGCAGCAGCAGCAGAGAAAGAAATTAATATGTTTTCTGAATCAACCCCAGAATCAATGGCAAAAAAAAGAAGAAAAAAACTTTTGAAAAATGAGAAAGAGAAGGAAGAGAGAAAAACATTGAAGAGGAAGAAGAAGGAGAGAGAAGAGGAGTAAATATGAAAATGAAAGCGGAGATTGAGAAGCAGGAAGAGCAAAAGGAAGAAAGGGAAGTGTAGGGTATGGTTGGAGGGGTTATTGGGGAAACTGAAGAAGACTGAGTGTGTGTGTGTGTGTCTACATCAGTGTGTGGGATATGTGAGGGTGTATTTGTGTGTGAGTGTGTGTGTAGAGGATGATGGTGAGAGTATGTCTTTGTGTGGGTGAGAATATAGATGTATGCATGAGAGAGAAAGAAAATAAACGTGTGTGTGTGTGAGTACAGTATAAGGAAAATAACACAAACAAAATGAAAAGAAAATGAAAAGACTGAATGAAACTAAACATATTTCCTGAACACAGAACAGGAGTAACAAGAAGAAACCAATGTTGAAGTAACATTGGAGAAGCAGAATTATGAAGTCTTTTTACATTTAGTTTCAGTTAAACTCACCAGGGGAAAAAAAAAAACCTTTTCATCGTTATATATAACATTTCAACATATTTTACATCAAATAATTGTTATAGGAGGTCATTAGTAATCGAGGGGCGGGGATATGTGTAGGGCAGAGTCAGGGGGTTAGCCATTGAAACTAATTGGAGCATCGTAATCTTTCCAATAGAGATTATTGTATAGAACACCTGCTGCTGACAGATTCTTAAGGAGTAGGTGAAGGTCTTCTAGAACTGAAAAAATTATAAGAATCCTCAGAAAAGTTCCGCAATGAAACAATGGTCAGGTTGCAAAATTCCACAGAAGTCTCATTTAAAATTAACTCTAAACAATAAAATAGAAGTTGTTGTATTTGGGGATGGTCATATTGCCAGTTTAGCCAAAATATATAAACAGAATAAAATAGAAATTTCTCATCTAATTGTGCCAAATGGTTAAGTTCACTTTGCAACCATGAGGATCCAGTTTCAAGCCTGCTGAGTGGTATCTTAGGCAAGTATAATATTGTAAGGCCTCAGTTCAACTTACACCTTGGGGAGATGGAGACTGTATGAAAGCCCAATGCATGGATTGTAATTGAAATGACAGAACCTTGTAACACAATGTGTCAGATTGATTCTGCCTGAGAATACCATTACAAGTACACATGAATCTGTGGAATACTCAACCAGTTTACATGTTCATTTAATGAACCTGGTTATTCAGGAGATCAAACAACCAAACACTGAGAGTCATAAATTCCGGCTGAGATTCATTTATTTTTAGAAATGCTTAAAGAGAAAAAAACACATTACATTATTACACGTGTTTATGTCTGGGTTCTTGTCAGGCAAGGTGTGTGTGTGTGTGTGTGTGTGTGTGTGTGTGTGTGTGTTGTGAGTGTTTGGTATTTCCAATTTTACACCAACAAATTTCACTGTTTTCTGTACTAAAAATAATCAAATCAGATTTAAGGGTTTCAATGAAAGAGGATTATGTAATACTGTTACTAAGAACACAATGTTAATCAATTTTGGCCCTTTAATCCTGATTTAATCCCATAACACAATGTTAATCAACTTTGGTCCTTTAATCCTAATTTAATCCCATAATCTGTAGTTAAAATGCTTCTTTGTCTTTATTTTTTGTAAATCTTATTTTTTCCCGAGATTTTGTTAATAAATTTCTAAAAACTCACAGCTGTACCCTTTCAATCCAAACTTAAACAGGTAAAAGTCTTAAAAAGTAGCTTAGGATTCACATAAGCCACCTAAATTGTATGTTTTTAATAAAAATTTTAAAAAAATATATCTTTTATCGTTTACTTGTTTCAGTCATTAGACTGTGGCCATGCTGGGGCATGAAGATTTATAGTCAAATGAATTGACCTCACTCCTTTTCTTTTTTTAATTTTTTAGCCTGGTACTTATTCTATCAGTTTCTTTTGCTGGACCACTAAGTTATGGGGACATAAACACATCAACACCAGTTGTCAAGCGGTGGTAATGGTGGGAAACAAACACACACAAACACACACACACACTGTATACATACATACATATATATATACATATATATATATATATATATATATATATATATATATACATATATATATATATATATACATATATATATATATATATATATATATATATATGATGAGCTTCTTTTAGTTTCCATCTCCAAAATCCACTCATAAGACTTTGGCCAGCCCAAGCTATAGTAGAAGACACTTGCCCAAGGTGCCACACAGTGAGACTGAACCTAGGACCATGCGGTTGAGAAGCAAAATCTTACCATACAGCCACACCTACGCCTATATGGTTAGTTTAACTATAAATAAAGGAATCAGAGGAAGGAGTCTCATAAATTGATGAGTCAGAGATGAAGGTTTTCATCTACTGACTCCACAGTCCTTATATTAACTTCCTAACGAGGTGCTGTGTTGCTGTTGTGTGGTGCTTAATGAGTTACACTGTTGTGCTTTCATAAAATGTTCAGGAACTCTGAATTGTTATGTTTGACATGGAGAGAGATGTAAATAGCTCAAAGCATTTCATGGCAAGAACAACATAGCTACTACATATGTAAGCAGTAAGAGGAGTATGAGAGAGGGGGGGGGGGGAGAAAGAGAGAGAGGGAGAGAGGGAGAGGGAGAGATATACAGGGTTGTATGTATACTTACCAAGCATAAGACTGTTAAGTGATCTCCACAGAGTTCACTCTCAGTGTCAAGAAACTTACTTGCAGAGTGGCTAGAAGCAATTACAACACAATAGAAGGAAGTGTTTACTCATTGCAAATAATATTACGCTTCGGATTTCTGGCCAACTACTGTATATCGTTAAGTCTAATTAAAAAAGGAAAAAAAAAAAAAAAAAAAAAAAAAAACCCACACTTTGTTGAAAATATATTTTTAACTTCTCAGTCTTTCATATTTTTTCTTGAATAACATTTCTGAGAAATGGAACAAATTCCCTGAACTGACAGATATACCAAACTATCATATTTTTTCATAATCAAAGGAATGGCAAGTGAATTTCCACATACTTTTGCACAAGTTATCACATTAATGTAACTGTTCACTTGGTAATGGCAGTAATAATCTTTAAACTGTCAGATATTTCTCATAAGAAATAACATCTCCCCAAGCTTAAAAAAAAAGAAGGAAAAATGAAAAAAAAAGAAAAAGAAAAAAGAAGAAAAACCACCGATGCAGTCACTATTAATGTTTATAATTTTCTGAAACTAGTGACCTCGTCTCTTGTATGGAATACAAATAATCCAAAATGCTACAAGATTCTGATGGAATTAAAGTTGTTGTACTCAATATTAGCAAAGTGTAACGACCAAACAACATCCAGGTTAAACTCATTTCTAAAAGGTCATCAAGCTTAGAATCAAAGCAGTTCATTGGATTTGAACTGCAGAGATCTTTAGTAATCACCTACCTCAACAAACTGGTGGCCTTTTTTTTCCCCTACAGCTCCTACAAGGCCATCATCCAAGCTATGTCATCTCTACTGCTGTTGCAGCGACCTCTACTCGCTGGCCTTGGATGGTCATATGTCTTGGAAACCTTATAAATTCTATCCAAGACACATGGTTTTCTCTTGAGGAGAAAATAACACTTTTTGCACTCCCTTAATTACTGGTCCTTTTCAAAATCCAAGTAAACTTTACAGTCAATTATTATTTTCACCTCTTTCAAACTATATTGAAGATTATATTCCTAAGAAATTCATTTTTCCAAATAAACAAACAACTCCATCTGTCTTGACAAAGAATCTGCACCTTACTCTGCCCCCCCCCCCACTGCCATCTTCTACAAATGTGTTAAAGTTATCAGAACAGTTGTTGTAGTTCCTAAACAAACTGACTAACCCTAACCCTATACACTGAAACTCCTCATAATTACACTGTTTCACCCTTCTTTCAACCATGCTGTGTCTCACTGCTGACTGACTCTATACTCCAAGCAGAACATGGCTGATTCACCATGAAATAGTCCTGCCAAGCACTTTAACTGCACCAATTTAAAATATTCCTTCATCCTTCATCCTTCTGTTGTAACTGGGATGTAGCGACTGTGGAATATGACCCCTTCATCTCACATGAAATGATGTACAAAAATGTGCGTATGTGTGTGTGAAAGAGAGAAAGAAAGAATGTGTGAGTACCACGTGTGTGGGGATGTGTATGTGTCTGTATGTGTGTGCAAATGGGTGTCTGTACATGCGTTACTGTGTTAATGCGTATGTGTGTAGATGTGTGTGAGTTGAAAATTCAACCTTCTTGTACCGATGGAATCAACTTTTGATGTTGTTAGTTATTTCTTCTCAAAATATAATCTGCAACATATTGTATGCTTCTAGTTTTTGGCTCCATTTCTCATTAGGCTATTTATGCATGAACATATGCTCAGACAAGGACTGAACTCACAACTTTTTATTGTATGCACACTTCTGGCACTTTTATTCACCATGCTACACACATAAGTGGAAACGTACTGTTAGTATATTGTGATTCAAATAGAGATACTTGGGTTCAATCTCAGACCAAGAATATGAAATATTCATGGCACTTCCTGACGACAAACAAAAACTAAAATTATCCAAATGAAAGAAAAACTAGAAACATAAAGTGAAGAATGTCTCTGAAAATTCCATGGAACTAAAAAAAAACCCCCCGGAATCTCAAAAATTAGGCATAGACACAGGTTGGCTGTGAGGTTAAGAAGTTTGTTTGCAACCATTTGATTTAGGGTTCAGCCCCACTATGTGGCACCTTGGGCAAGTGTCTTATACAATAGCCCTGGGCTGGTGAATGGATTTGGTAGAAGGAAATTGTGAGGAATCTCATTGTGTGTGCGTGTGCATGTGTGTGTGTGTGTGGGGTTATGTTTCCTTGTCTTCTTGACATCATGTGAGTGTTGTAAATTAACGTCATTCATTTCTAAATTTCTAATATGTTGCAAAAACATGTCTGGTCACAGGGATATATCACCTTACTTGGAAACTGATGAGGGCTGGCAACAGAAAGGACGTCTGGTCATTGAAAATCTGTCTTAATAAACCCTGTCTGACCGATGCAAGCTTGGGAAAGTGGACTTTAAATGATGATGATGATGGTGATGATGATGATGATGATGGTGATGATGATGATGATGATGATGACTAGTCTGATTTACAAACAAGATTTGAGAGCTAATTGATAGCCAAAATGCAAATAAAATAAAAAAAGAATACCCACCAATCAATAATTGAGAATTTAGAAATGATCTGTTTTTCAGATATAATATCTGGAATTCATAAATGTTTGGAAGAAAGAAATCGAAGCTGACATTAATATTTGCAATGTTTAAAACATGAAGATATGAAAGCATTAGTTTCCAAATAAAGACAAAATGTAATCAGTGTCTGTAGAGTGTAATGGGGTAGAAAATTAGGGTTGTAAGGGTTAGGAAATTAGGGTTGCTGTAGCTCAGTGGTTAGGGTGTTGCCCTCACAATCTAGTGATCACAGGTTCAATTTCCAGACTGAGTGGCATGTTGTGTTCTTTAGCAAATCACCTCATTTTACAGTGTTCCAGTCTACTCAGCTGTAAATGGGGTCACCCTCCAATGGAGCAGCCTTCCAGCCAGGAGGCAATGTTGGCCTGCTCCTTCTAGCCAGTGCGGTGGCGTCATTTGATGGCTAAAACAATGCAAAAGCGCATTGTGACCAGCAATGTAGAACAGCATCTGAAAGTTTGATCAATCACATGATCATGTGATGTGAATAAGTAGATCTAATCGCCAGCAGGAATTTAGGCTTTCAAAAGTTTCAAATCACACAAAAATAACAAAAAAAAAAAGAAAGAAAAAGAAAAAAAAGAAAAAGAAAAAAAAGAAAAGAGAAAAAAAAAACTACAATCAAGTCTTTGTTTAGTTTTGGTTCCATCATAGAAATCATGATTGGAAAGTATGTTCCCAGTTTTCTAAACCACTAGAAAAATGTTTAACTCTATCAAGTAGATACTTGTGTGTGTGTGTGTGTGTGTGTGTGGCTTCCAAGTGCACTCAGTAGCAAAAGCACTCTATAAAATACTCTACATAAATAACAACCCATCCCTACTCAAGTCATCCTGCCACTGCAACATGAAAAATAACCAAGAGCTTCCTGTCCTCATTGCTATTAACAATGTGGAACAATTCAGAAGCAACAGTTGGGACTATCTCGGCTATGGAGGGACACAATCACCTGGTATTTGCTCCTTGAGAGTATCCACAACAATTGTTCATGAATGCATGTTTATAATAAAAATGGTACATCATAGCAAATGGTTTTCAAAGACAGACAACAGGCGTGAGAAAAAGAATTAAGAAATTAATCCAATAGAAACAAGTAACAGGCGTGATGCCCCCTTTGTGCCCTGATGATTTGGTAAGGTTACTTTTAGCATTATCAGGAAAAGCTGCTTGTTCTAGCAGCAATCATTTCTGTGAGGTTGCATTTTTATCAAAGAATTTATTACCAGAATAGCAACAGATGCCCCTCAGTTGTTACACTGAACAAAACTAAAATTAATTGAAACAGTTGTCCCACTTGGAGTCGCCTATCTTTCATTTAGCAATATTTCATTATGGAACCTCTCTGTAGCTTTCTTTTCAATGTTACCAACAGGGAATTGTGTCAGTGTTATTCCTGACACAATTCTCTTCAATAACAATGCCTTGGGAACCAGTATACTTCACATCTCCCATTCTCACAGCACCAAATATCTGTAAAACCCCTACACCCAGTAGCTTTCCCTTCTAAACAAACCTGGTGCCTTATTTTCTTCCTATTTTCCTGAATTCTTCAACCCATTAGAAGACAATCATTTAGATGTAATGGAAGATAAAAGAAAGAAATTAAAACAGAAGGAATGAAGACTCTGCAAATGATTGACCAGCTCTGAGGGTAGAGTAAAGAGAGAGATAGTGCCATAAGATTTAAGATACTTAGATGGAGTGAAAGGAAATCCAAAGATGGAAACATGGGAACGTCCAGGGATGTTAAAGTGATGTGTAATAGATTTTGGCAATCCATGGCAACTGAGTTGCATGTCCAACAAAGATTTCTTGAATTGATTGGTTAACCTTTGATAAAGTTGACATTTTGATGACAATGCTGTTTAATAAGTTTTACTTGAATAAAATTCTTCAGACATTGCCCAAATAACAACTACCTTTACTGGCACAAAAATTAAAAGTCATGAACTTGTTGTGACCTTTAATCTCTACATCTGATTTACATAGATATTGAGTGCTGTCTACTTTGTAAGACCAGCTGCAAATTAGAATATCTACATCATCATCATCATCATTTAATGTCCATTTTCCATGCTGGCATCAGTAGGATGGTTTGACAGGAAATGGCAAGGCTGGAGAGCTGCGCCAGGCTCCATTGCCTGTTTTGGCACAGTTCCTTACAGCATGATGTCCTTCCTAATGTCAACCACTTTACAGAGTGTACGGGGTGCTTTCTATATGGTACTAGCTTACACACACACACATACACGAAAGGAAGTTCCTTTCTCAATAAACCTTTATTTATTATCCAGAGAGACAATTTCTATCATACAATTGCTTTCCTCCAGCCCCAGAGTCCAAGGAAAGCCCCATCAACCCTAATAAACCTATGAGAAATAACTTTTACTGCCTAAAAACTACCTTGTACTGTCAGCTTATTTGTAAACATAGTAATAATGTTTTATTATGTATCTGTTGAGGAAGGAGAGAGCATGATGCTATAATAATAATAATAATAATAATAGTAGTAGTAGTAGTAGTAATAATAATAATAATAATAATAATAATAATAATAATAATAATAATAATAATAATAATAGAGAATTAAATCCAGAGGATAGTTTTTTTAGCAGTGGTTGGTAGACCTCATCAGTCCACCTCCTCCTCCTCCTCCTCTTTGTCATAGTCCTCTCATTGTTGGTAAACAGCAAGGGGGGGGGGTGAATCGTTGCCTTATCTGTCAGCTGTTAGCAGCTTACATGACAGGCAAACTTGTAGCTTGTGAAATAAGAGAAGTGTAAGCTATTTGAACATCGTATTCCAGTCAGGCAGACCAGTATCAGTCTCTTCTACTCCATGTTCCCAACAACCAAATTCTTTAATTACATTCATTGCTATGTCATCATTCCCCACTGGGAAATAAATCGACAAACAGCTACAAATAATCACCAGTTTCTTTTTTGTTTTGCTTGTTTGTTTTTGGCTTTATTAGATGTCAGAAGCATCGAGAAGGGGGGAGGGAAGGAAAGTCCAAACAGACAGACAGAAGAATAACATGTAGTATTAAAGCAAAAATTTCTTTTGAGGAGAAGGAAAAAATATTGAAATATAATCATAGAACGGGGCAAGACTGACATACATTCTAAACACTGTTGCTGAAGTATTTCAAAATGAATTAAGGGAATCTAGATGTGGAGTGCATGAAGAGGGAAAAAATAAAGAAAACATTTATTTAATAAAAGCAATCAAGAAGCAAAAAAGAAATTTCTTCTGTAAACGTATGAGAGACAAAAAAAATTTGAAATGTTTGAATTTAATAAACAGCAACAGGGAGGAATAAGTGAGAAATTGAGATTTCTAAATTGTTAATGATTTTGCATGCAGAATAATAAAAGAGATTTGGAAAATGTAAGGGAATGGCTAGCTGTGCGCTTAAGAAGTTCAGTTGACAATCAAATGGTTTGGGTTCAGTCCCATCGCATGGCACCTTGGGCAAGTGTCTTCTACTATAATCCCATGTCAATCATTGCAAGTGGATTTGATAGATGGAAAATGAAAGGTGGCTGTTTCCTAACCACATCGTTCAAGGTTCAGTCCCACTGTGCAGCACCTTAGGCAAGTATCTTTGACTATACAAGAGGGAGGGAGGTAAGGGTGGGGACAGCGGCAAAGAGGGTCAAAGTTTCCTCTGACGTACCCTACCTGTTAATTAAGGTTGGGCATCAAAACTGTCCTCACTCCCAGGCCCTGAGAACTCTTGCTAAGCCGCTGATGTGTGGGCTCTTGTTTATAAATCAGAATTTGGTCATTAATGTTATCCACTGAAGTAAAGGATTTTCAATCCAGAATGATTTTTGCTCGTTTGTTTTGTTTTTTATGTTACCAGGAGGGGCGAGGGGGGGGGGGGAGTTTTATTGTTGCCAGATGAAGTCTTTTGGAAAAAATGAAGGAGGATGTTTTCTAAGGATAGAAAAACAGGGCAGCAGGACTGTACAAGAAAACATTCCACACCACCACTACCACCACAACCACCACTGTCATCATCATCATTTACTACCTTGTGTTGTATTAATCTATTTGATTTTTATTTGCTTTGATTTGTCAGCTGAAGCAAACTGAATCTATCCCAGTCAACTCTCACAACTTTAGCAAAAATGGTTCAAACATAAAGAAAGATGGATAAAAATAATGAGAGAAGACAAAAAGAAGAGTTCTGATATCAAAACTTATTTAATTATTCTAAAAAGAATAATTGGATCACATCAAATCCAAATTTGCATGAGAACAACAACAAAAAACCTGACCCGGTTAAAGATAGCAGCAGAGTTTGCTAGTGGAATTCACTCATGAAGAAACAATATACAGATCACCATTGTCATCATCACCACCACCACCACACCACCACCAACATCATCATCATCTATATCATTATCATCATTTAACATTCAAGTTCCAGGCCAGCATGGGTTCGAAAGTCTGACAGGATGTGATGGGTCCAAGGACTGCATTGTGCTCCAGGGTCTGATTTGGTATGGTTCCTAGAGCTGGATGCCTCACCTAAAGCCAATCACTTTCACAGTGTATAGTGGATGCTTTTTTCATGCCACTGGTACTTGTGAGGCTGCCTTTCAGCTTGCAAGACTATGAAAGCAAAGACAATGAGGAGCAGCTCTATGCGCTGAGGGAATGGAGAGTTAAAGTATGAGAAATAATTATGAAAAAATCATTGATGAAAGTAAATGAATAATAATTGACATTGGTGTATTGTTTGCCATGTGTTGTTACTTAAAGAGAGTTCACAGAACATAACAGCATGAAAACACATGGAGACTATCCAGTAGATTAGTTAAACATGCTCTTGTCAAAATAATTCACTAATGATTATTATTAGCAATAAAAGTTAATTTTTTGATGTCAATTCATGTATAGACATGCAAAGTTCAAAAGTTATCCATGTCAGTGTGTGTGTGTGTGTGTGTGTGTGTGTGTGTGTGTGTGTGTGTGTGTGTGTGCGCGCACGCGTGCAATTTGATAAATTTGTGGGCTTGAATATTCATGACACATGGCAAGTTTTAAAAAAGGTAAACCAAGTGTTGTAGTGTGCAGAATGGTCACAGAAGATAACAGTGTGGAAACAAGCAGAACATTTCCAGTATAATAATTCAAATATTTTCTGAACAAAATATTTCACAAATAGTGCCAAAAGCAACAGCTTTAATTGGTTGAAAGATAGCCAATGAAAACAGTCTTTCAACTATGTTCTACTAAAAGGGTCATGTGACCCTGTTAGTAAACTGATTTCTTGTTTCACAGTAACTGCCAATGATGTGGGTACGTGTGTGTGTGTACATTTGTATAAACTTTAATAACAATCCCTGTAATAAATTTAATGAAATATCAAGTTTGGTTTCCTTATTTTATGAAACTTCAGAATTTGCAGTTGATCAAGAAATGCTTTGGCTTTTCATGGAATAGGGAAGTCACTGGGAGTTTCTTAGGACAATATGCCCCCCCACTCCCTGCCCTGTCACTTATTCCTCCCCGCCCCAACAAAGAGGAAACATTATTGATATGTTATCCACTTCTACAGGATGGAAAAGAATATAGATGTTGAACAAGATGGAATTCAGAAACACTGAACTAGTGTACAGAATATGTCCATTCTCTCTTCTCTGTCTCATAAACTGTCAACATTCATTTAAAAGACAAAGGTCAAAGAAATTTATATAATGAAGAGGGAAATGACATCACGGCTAATTTCAAGTTTTCTTGAGAACATTTGAGAGACAAGTGGAGAGCAATTAGATGCTATTCCAAGTGGTTGGCTTATTTCTCACATTTTGGATGCCAAGAATCACACATATAATAAATGGCATCATTATGATTAAATCAGGCTGTCTTTTATTAAACAATGAAGGTTGGTAAATGGATCTTCATTGGTTTTGATGAGGAATATTGGCCAGTGTTTGATCAACTAATCTACGGACTCCTTCAATTATAATATTAGTGGCTGAGTATTCCAATGTATTCTCTTATATACTGTGCTTGTGTGTTTATGTTGTTATATCTTCTTAATATTGTACTTGGAAACTGGCAATGATTGGCCTACCATCAGCATTATCATCATTTTTAATGTCTACTTTTTCATGCTTGCAAGGGTCAGATGGAATTTATTGAGGCAGATTTTTAATGGCTGGATGCCCTTCCTGTCACCAACCCTCACCTGTTTTGAAGTAAAATAATACTTCCCATGGTCAGACAATGTTGTCATCAGAAGAATGGAAACAAACAACACTGCTTGTATGACAATGGTGCTTGTTTACAACAATCAGATTATGTGATGCCAAGGAAACACACACACACAACAGACTTCTTTCAATTTCCATCTACCTAATCTGCTCACAAGGCTTTGGTTGAGCCAGGGTCTATAGTAGAAGACAGTTGTCCCAGGAGGCGCACAGTGGAATTGAAACTGAGACCACATGGTTGATAAGTAAGCTTCTTAATCGCACAGACACATGTGAAAAACTATTTTACAGCAACTCATTAATGAACGATGGAATAAATAGCAAATTGTTTACTGAAATACGTTTTGGCTATGAATGAGAAGTGTGGCAATTTACACAAATCTTCTTTATCTCAGATGCAGAAAACTGACACAAGTTTAAATTGAGGCACCACCAGAAACCCTACATGCACTCTTCCAGTCAGATGCAAAAGTTTGGGGCAATGACACTTAATGTCGGCACAATATACACACACATATATTCAACAAGTTTCTTTTCAGTTTCTATCAACCAAATCTACATAATGTCTTGGTTGACCAGGAGCTATTGAAGAAAACACTTGTTCCATTGTGTCACTCAGTTAGATTAAACAAAGGAACAAAAAATATATATAAAAAGTCTAGCAGTATATTTTATTTTCTGAAATTATTTACACCATTTAGCTTTAATTCCAGCCCATCTACCTCACACCCTGCCTTATCTATTTTTATACAGACTTTTAGGAGACAGACAGTATTGTTCTATTTTGAATTCCATGTCTAGTGGAAAAGGAAAGACTATTAATTTAACTCCATTAAAGTTCTGGTTATATTTACTGGAGTAAAGCATTAAATTAGGAAAATAACGATTTAACGTAATCATGCTAAATATCTGATGGCATGATACTAACTAATTAAAAGAGGCTAATTACTCCCCGATACAAGCATAATCACTGTTTACAAAATGTTTCTTTGCTATGTACATCTATCGAAGAGTTCGTTTGAATAGATTTCAGGGTCACTGAGTAGGGACGAATCTCTTTTGATGTAAACTTGAGACAATGAGTGGAACATATATAAACAAGTTAGTGCCCCAGCATGGCCATGGTCATGATAAAAGATAAAAGAAGCAATAAAGACTGGGTATACATTTTCACCTCATCCCTCTCTTACTCATTATCATCTTCATACTTTATAACTTCCTTTTTTTCAGGTCTAGAAATACATTTACAGAGTGTTCATTAACCCTAATTCTACCGGAAAAAACTCTGGTTCCATGATATTAAACTTCCTGTGGTAAAGAGATGTAAATAAGAACTTTTACATCAAAATTTTATGTCATTCTATGTTTCAAACAGCAGCTTCATGAAGACAGAGTTAGTTTATTAAACTCTGCATATTTTTCAAAATTAATTGAAACAAAGGCAGTGTATTTGAACAGGAATGTTGTAACAAAAGGGTTAAATTATTCATAAGGACTCTATTTCTGTCAGAGACTTCATAACCTGCCAAAATTTACTGTTGTCATTGTCATTATCAAAAACCTCTGCAGATAATGTAGGGATCACTTAAAAATAAATGTAAATAAGGGATCCAGCTGTTTTACAACTGGATGGATGCCTTAACTGTCACTAACTGGATGTCCTTCTTGTCACTAACCGTTACCTATATCCCAAATGAGGGATATCTTATTCCACATATCTTTGAAGGCACAAAGCCAGGAGACAACCTATTGACTAGAGAAGTGATAAGAATGTCACCATGAGTAGCTGAGAGATTTCTGGAGAAGTGCAAATGTCAAAAAACACAGAGACACACACATACGGAAAAAAAGATACATAAATACATACATATGTGTGTGTGTGTGTGTGTGCAGGTATGTACAGAAAAAGCTTCGTTTTGTATCCGTCCATCAAATCCACCCACAAGACTTTGGTTAGGCTATATAGAAGATATTTGCCCTCAAGACCACATTGTTGGGAAACAAACTTCTTATCCACACAGCTATGCGAGTACTTAGCCATGTCTGTACCAAATTACAAGGGGGTGGGGCTGAAAAGTTCCTGGCTTTAAGGGTGTCGCGAAAGGCCTGGTTGGAGGCCCAATCATCTGAATTCTTTTACAGGGCTTAGAAAACCTGAAGGACCACTGTAATAAGTGTGTGAATCTGAGAGGGGAACATGTTGACTAAAATCGTAATTAACTGATCCTCCTGTATTTTCTTTTAGTCAAACTTTTCAGCACCCACTCGCATAGGACGGTAAAAGCTGACATTACACTGTGATGATGCTGAAAGAGAATTACAGAATAAAAGTTATTGAGAGAAACACTCTCAAATATACACTCACCTTGTTTATTTATTATTTCACCATCAGTTGCAATCACTGTACAACGGCCTTCATGGCAAGTTTTCCAAGGAATTTTGAAAAGTCCACAATAATAATGTCGATCGTAAATATCATAGGTCCACCACATAGGAATACACATTCCAGCCACTTGGAAACCAGTGGCCACAACTGTCGTTATAGCACACATAACAACTGACAGAATCATTGTGAATATTTCATACAAAAACAACTTGAGAAACACAAACTGGAATGTTGTCTAGTGATTTCTTTTTTTAATAATGTAGATAATCCTCGTTATTGTTCAGGGTTAAGATAATATTGTTTTAAACAATGTTTGCATTGGTGATTAGGGATTTTGCGTCAATTAGTAAATAAATATGTAATTGAGTGGTTATCTCAATTTAGCATTCAGAAGTATAAACTTCCTGTGACATCATTCATTGATGCTGGACTTAATTTACTGGTTTAAAAAAAACAAAAAAACTTGAAATTAACCCAGTTAAGGTAATGACATTGTTCCACGTGATATAAAATCTTGTTTGTTAAAATATAATTCCCATGATAAGTGCTCAGTGCCAAAGAGAGAACGGTTAAGGGAACTGTCCTTCAGAATAAGGACAATCCTTCAGACTGTGGATCACCAGGAACATCTATAAAAGAAAAAGAACCAAAAATTAAATAAATCCGTTTTATAGAGAATGATTGAACACATTTAATATTGAGGACAGCAAAGTAATTCAAATGTTACTCAAAAGAATGAAAGACTGTTTCTCTTAGAAACAATATCTAATGGCTATTAGCACCTTGATTAGCTCTTATTCAAGTTATTTCTCATAGACTTAACACATTCAACATATCAGACACTTTTGCTTCAATCACTACAGCTTTTTCCATTTTCCAACAATGCATGAAGGTACTACAAAGTCATAAAGCATTCACACCACAAAAAACGATTTATCTTAAACCAGGAAACATGATAAATAGATGCTTTGTAAGGTGGAAGCTATTCTTGGCAGATGATGTGCTTCACTATCAGTTTGTAAGATGGTAGGCTATAGGCAGTAAACAATGTCTAGGAAGGAAGTTGGATGATTTACAAGTGAATGCTTATCCAATCAACATGGTCAGAATTATTAGGATTACAGACAATAATAAAAGACAGCTACATTAAAAATGACAATCTAGTGTAATATTCAGAGTGGGTTTGTGTAAAAAGCAAAGCTAGAGTTGGATAGACACCAATGTGACGATATAGTGTTGAGAGAGTAGCAAGATTGAAGGTTGAGAAATAAAAGAAGCAACAGAAGAAAAAAGGAGGCCTAATTAGAATTACTACAACTTCTTCGGCTGAGATATTTAGAAATGGTGGTAAAGTAAACAGGATTTCTAAACGTATTCATTTCACAGAATACAAGACAATGAAGAGTAATAGTTTAAAAGAACAGTAGGTCTGTATAAAACGACACCAGTATACAGTTACAAAGATGAATATTAATATAGTCTGGACAGAATACAAGTCTATCTAAAGTACCTGTGGCAATACGAAATAGACTCAGTGCAACTCTGCAAAGGGATTAATGATAGAAAGAATATCCAGCCAGAGAAAATATGCCATATTGGAACATATTGGAATCCATTCTGGAGGACTCTGCAAGCTGCATCACGAGTCTAGCTGCTGAGGAGAGCCATTAACTCTGAATAAGAACTCATACAGGGTAGAAAGGACTCTTTAGTCTTACTCATGGAAGATCCTCACTAGTGGTGGCCACATGATAAAACACACAATCTACATCATAAGACGTACATAACACCAAAGATGGCCAGTTTTCTCTGTCAGTGCATGTGTGTACAAGATGGTACAGGCTGTGATGGCACACCCACTCCATGTCAGTTTAGAAAACAAGCGTAAAATGATGACAAAAATGATAACAAATTATGAAATTTCTCAACAATTATGGTTTGTTTGTTTTACATTATTTGGGTTAATCCATTCTCCAGTTGTTTTTAGATAACAAAATCACACACATACATACGTGCGTGCGCACACACACACACACACACACACACACACACATGTAAGTAATAAAATGAAAATAACAACAAAAAATGACAAGATAAAAGTATGTATGTGAGAGAGAGAGAGTATATGCAGTCACTCCAATATATATATATATATATAGGTGCAGGAGTGGCTGTATGGTAAGTAGCTTGCTTACCAAGCATATAGTTCCCGGTTCAGTCCCACTGCGTGGCACTTTGGGCAAGTGTCTTCTACTATAACCTTGGGCCGACCAAAGCATTGTGAGTGGAGTTGGTAGATGAAAACTGAAAGAAGCCCATTGTGTATATATATATTATATATATATATGTATATATGTGTGTATGGGTGTGTATATGTTTGTGTGTCTGTGTTTGTCCCCCAACCATTGCTTAACAACCGATGGTGGTGAGTTTACATCCCCGTAACCCAGCAGTTCGGCAAAAGAGACCGATAGAATAAGTACTAGGCTTACAAAGAATAAGTCCTGGGATCGATTTGCTTGACTAAAGATGGTGCTCCAGCATGGCTGCAGTCAAGTGACTGAAACAAACACTACACCTGCTTCCTTTTTAAACCCAGTTTTTCTCTCAGTTCATTTCTACTCCATACTTCATGCCCACTACTGACACCAAATGACCATCGGAGAATACGGGTCTCATTGCTTTGTGGTCGTCACAAGTCTTCTACATTCAAGGTCCACATCTCACGACCATGCAGCAACATCACAGTTCTAAAACAAACATCATACAATCTGTCCTTCACGCTGAAGGAGGAAAGACCTTTGTTGCCAGCAGTGGTAATAGCTCCCTCAACTTTTACCAACCCATTCTTACTCTGGATACCATACTCTCTGAATAACCACCTCCCCTCCCTAATTATGTCTCCTAGGTAACAGAAGGCATTGACTGGCCTTTAAAGAGAATCTATTTCTAGACATGACATAGCATGTATTGCCCTGGTGCATATGTTGCATAAAAAGCTTACTACCTTCACTGTTAGTCTGAGATGCCAATACATTTCTGCTAGGTTCATAGATGGGCGCAGCATTTGCAGTTTATACCTTACTCCTTTTTTAAACACTGAGCAAAGCCATTTCCCTAATGATATAGTAGTGGCCCTGTCCATTTTCCCTACTAATTAATAAGCTTAAATATACATCTAACCATCTCTCTAACCATCCATCTATCCCTCTATCTAACCAGGTGTAATAGTAAAAGTTTACTGTTGTTTACAGTCAACAAAAATATGTAAAGATGAAGGAAAATTTGATCTCTCTCTCTCTCTCTCTCACATAATGGCACATGGTACGGTTAAGCTGTTTGCTTCCCAACCACATGGTTTTTAGTTCAATTCCACTGCATGGCATCTTGGCTTAGTGTCTTCTACTATAGCATTGAGCCAACCAAAACCTTGTGAGTAGATTTGGTAGTCAGAAACTGAAAGAAACCTCTGTCTCTGTGTGTGCGCGCACACACACACACATACATATATATATATATATATTCATACATATAACATGCACAAAAGTCCCGGCCCTTGAGTCAATTTGTAACTACTGTCGAAGAAAAATAAAAACTCGATTTGAGTTCTGTCTGTCCTGTTAATATTACCTAATTTTACAAATACTATCATAAACCTAGTTGTGCGTGTGTGTGTGTATGTGTGTTTTCTCAGTAAAATGTAAGAGGGAAGGGAGAGAGTAGAAAGAGAGCAAACAACAAAGAGAAGACAGAAAAAGAGAGGTAAATGGGAGGAGAGAAATAGAGGGAAAGTAAGAGGAAGGGCTACTCACAGGCAGCCATAAAAACAAGACCCAGGCATTTATCCCACACTTACACCAGTTAAAAGCAGGCTCAATCGAACACACAGATACATAAATACACAAATATGAGCAAAAGAAAACAAAGACATTTAATTTTATAATATCTGTAATTTTGTGAATGAAAATATGGACGAATAAATTTATTAATAAAGAAAAGATGCTCAGAGAAGCAGGCAATATTATCTTTTTATTCAGACAGTGAATGTATTGTTTCTTCTAACATGTTAAATATAGACATTTAGTAAATTTTTATTGCAGGGTTGAAAGAAGCTATGTTCGGTCACTTGGAATAAAGAACTTCAAGACAAGTCTGAGACGAACGATTAGCGATTTAATGTTTTTTTTTTTTTTTTACTTGTTTTAGTCATTTGATTACAGCCATGCTGGAACATCGGCTTGAAGGGTTTAATAGAAGAAATCGACCCCGGTACTTTTTTTTTAAAGCATGTTACTATTTCTATCGGGTACTTTTGCCAAACCGCTAAGTTACGGAGACGTAAACAAACCAAAACCGGTTGAAAAGCGGTGGATGGGTGGGGAAAACACAAGCACAAATATATCATTGGGTTAGCCCACCCCCATGTTGTCTCTGAAGATGTTATCAGGTTATCAGCTTTACATTTTGTGAGCCCTGAAGAGGCTTATTAGGCCTACTTCGGCATGAAATCCGCGGTTCCAAAGCAGACACATAATAGAAGAATCAGGACTCTGTGAGACTTTTGCTTTCCGTGCAGCCTTTCGTTTTTTAACGTCTATGGTTAAATCAGATACACGGCACTGAACACCTTGGGTACATAGCACTGTACCACAGTGAACGATTCTGAGCAAGACGCTTCGAAGTACACACACGCACACATACTAACATACACACACACGATGAGCTTCTTTCAGTTTCCCTTTTCCATTCTTTCATGGATCACTCACATCACGGCTGGAAACAAACGACACCACTTCTTTGGTGGTAATACTCAAGATTCTTCCAAGTACATACGTACCTACGTATGTACTTGGAAGAATATTGAGTACGTACGTACAATGGGCAGCTTTCAGTTTCTGTCAATCAAATCTTCTCACAAGGTTTTGGTGAGACAGGAGCTTAGAGAAGAGACATGCCCAAGGTACGTGCACACTGGGACTGAACCCAAGACACATGATTGAGAAGCAAGCTTCTTAATCACACAGCCACGCTTGTTGGAGTTCTTTTTTTTTAATAAGACAATAACCAACAAAATATAATTTATTAAACAAAATCCAGATTCACTTTTTATATGTCGTCATTGAAATCGTTTTAACGCCCACGTTTCCATTCTTTCATGGATCACGCTCATCACGGCTGAACATGGTTTCACAGAAGATTGGAAACAAACGACACCACTTGTTTGGTGGTGATACTCGTTTACAACTATAACACAATGCCAAAGAAACACTAACACACATCCATATGTATGATGATTGGACTTCTTTCATTTTCACCAAATCCACTCAGAAGAGTTTGGTAGTCTTCAGCTATAGGAAAAAGTATGAACACACACACCACACACGTACAAAATTCTAATGTTTCACACAAATTATTCAGATTGAATAGATATACACATATATTACACATAAATATATACTGTGCACAGAAAGAAGCGATGATCAGAGAAATATGATGGGAAACAGATTTTTCAGAAAAGAATGTAATAAAAGTTTGCTTTATTAAACATAAAACCATACACACATACACACCTCTCTTCTCTCTCTCTCTCACACACACACACACACACATTGTAAAATCAAACAAGGCTAGGTCATTCCAATAATTTATTGTATTCTGCCAGCTTCAATGTCTACGAGCGATGTTTGAAATGGAAATATAAGTTTTGAAAATATGTATAATTTAGCAAGCGAAAATAGTAATATATAGAAAGTCATTTCTCATTAAGCACGGGAACAGTGAAGGGATCTGGATTAGAGTTTAGGGTGTTACATTCATGATCGCTAGATCGTGCTTTCAATTCCTGGACCAGCCGGCGAGCTGTGTTGTTTGGGTAAAACACAGAATTTCACATCGCGCCAGTCTATTCAGCCTTGGGTTCCAATAGTAGCTGAAAAGACTGTGCGACAACAGACTGGCGGCCCATTGAGGTGGACGGTTTTGTAATCTTAGTCCTGCATATTGCCATGAAAACCCAGGGTCAAGCCCTGGTCTTGAGTTCAAACGTTCATGAAAAGACCAAAGTCTAAGAAGGAAATATGAACGGATGTTTCGCCATTTACTCGCATGCTATACTGACTGTTGACAAAATACGATACATTTGGTAAACAAACTTTGACCAGAACCTAGCCTGACAATGCACGATGTGCCATTACAAGTTTATATCAAATTCATTAAATACTTGTTTCAGCTTAATTTTCTTTAAAAAAAAGTAAAACCTATCTGTTCATTTGCTTTTACGTCTCATTTTCCATGCTAGCATGGGTTAGATGAGTCACTAACCCTGACTGGTTTTTCTAGTAAGAGATCTCTTATTCTACACATCTTAGAAAGTGCAGGTCCAGCAGACGACTCATTGACAAGGGAATGATAACAATGGGTTGAGGGATTTTCAAAGAAGTGCAAATGCAAACACACACACACACGGCTTCTTTCAGTTTCCGTCTTCTAAACCACTTATAAGGTAAGGTTGCCTAGGGCTGTAGTGGAAAAACTTAAGCCAAGGTGGCATGCAGTGGAACCCATGGTCAGGAAGCAAACGTCTCAACCACACAATCACAATCTGATGACAGTAAGAGCACCAGAACTTCGAAGTTACTGTCAACCTTTTCTTTATAAAAAAAAACACACACACAAATAAACCTATATATACACAAATATGTCTTTACAGATATATATATATATATATATATATATATATATATATATATATATATATATATATATAAGCAATGTTAAATCTCTGAACGAGATATATATATATATCCTCATGGATATACAACACACACACATACATATCTATATATACATACATACACATATGTACATTTGTGTATGTATATACATGTGTGTGTATATACATATATAACATGCATCTATACACATATACTCACACACACGTGTGTGTGTATGTGTGTGCTCGCGCGCGCACATGTACACTGCATTACATCTGAGACTAACCCTTAACATTTATAGGATCTACGTTTATCTAATTGTAAATAGATGCTGTCTGATAGGAATTGATAAATGCTTCTTTAGCTTCGAAAGGTGAGTTCAACTCGACTCGTGGGTATTCTTAGGGGGTGAGCATCGTCTCTGCCAAAGTGATTTTCTCCAGATATTGGTACATGTAAACGGATCACAAATTTTGTCTCTTTGCCACTCAGTATATTTGGCACAAAGCATCACATTTCTTATGTAAACACACAAACTGCCGAGCTGTATGTACTCTATGTACCAGGCTTGTACACGATGTCTTTTGTGTTAGACTAGGACATTCAAAAAGGAACGAAGAAAGAAAAAAAATTAATCTACGTATTTGCATTACAGATTGTTAATTTACTCTTAAAATTCTTTATAAAATTAAACCAACAGCTTCTTGTTTGAAAGAAGAATATGGGTGAGCAGTAATTGAACGGACCTCTATCATATTCAGACCAAATATTTAATAACACATTTTTAAAATCTTCACTGTGTCACATTAAATATTGAAGTAAATTTAAATGTGCCTTGGGCGTGTAATAAACAAAATAGTTGCAACACAAGTTACTACAGAGCGAGTAACACGTGTGGTGGTGGATCCACTCTGCAGATAGTAACACCATCTACATCCACCCTTACATAACAGATTATTTTAAGAAAAAGATATAAAATTGTGCCTTTGTTACCTTCCACAACAGCATGAAGATAAAGAGAAATGGTTAGGACCTAGAATTGAAAATCAGCATGCTGTGAACTTTATCTTTTCATAAATGGAAAAAACATTAAAAACTGCGCAGACCAAATTTCAGTTCTCAGCAAGAACTGCTCTGCGGGCGTCCTTAATATTTATTCTAAAAATAAAAATAAAAACCCCCCAAAAACATGAATATCATTGCTGCTTTCGAAACTTCTTACTTATTCAAGAAATTCATTAATGCACCTTGTGTTAGATTTTAATTTACTACGAGATATACTGTATGTTGTTGTTGTTGAGACCCAGAACAATCCTGATGGAGAAAATCTACGATCAAAGGCATTCTAGCCGTGCCCAAACATCCAGACATACGTATGAGGACTGCATTATTTAATATATAATTCCTCATTTAAAACAGTGCGTGTGTGATTTGAGGAGAACCTGGCTGCTATTTCTAATAGGTTGGAGCGATCACGTCGACTCGTGTATTTGTGAGTGTGTGTTCGATGAAATAACTATAGACAGGCTTCAAACACTGACAGGCCTCACTTAATAGACAGAACAACTGACAGAACGAAAACATGTAAAGTTAAAATAAACAAACATCTTCGGAAAATATCCCAACTTTGGAGAAAAAGAAATTAAAATCTAACGTAAAACTAATTTTCGCTGAGTGAATGAAAAAAAAATCTGTAAAAACCAACTTTAGTGTGGCGAAAAACAAACAAGAAAATACGTGAACGTTGTAAATGTAAAGAACATGTTCTGAGAGAATAAACAAATAAAAATCAATAAATCTACATAGATATAATAACATATATAAAGATGTGATGAAAATATATAAAATACATCCATACAAAACCCTATCAAATTTACTAATAAATATCTTTACTTACTGTGTCGTTAAAGTTAAATCCATCCGGTCACAGTGTCGGTTATTACTCCAGACCACACACAGGTAGGAAGGACAAGTAAAACTATTCACCAATGTATTTCAGTAGAAATGAACTTTTATAAGGGTTTCCAACGCTAAAATTAGTAAAGAACTCTTTGAAAAAGTTATACTCATGAGTCAATAAACTGCCGAGTGCTTATCTATGTAAGTGAGAAGGTTTTTCTGATCGTCATCGGTGTGGGCCCCCGTTAAACCTGACCCGCAACATCACAGCCGCCCGACACTAACTTTTCTCCTTTCAGGGCAACGTTGAATTCTAAGACACAACTAGTTACCTCCCCTGAAAGCAATTAACTCCAAATGCAATTAACTTTGAATTCTTCACTTCTCCAACATTTTCCCTGACAGAACGGCTCCACAATGACTGCGTTGTAATTTATTTTCCTTTATAAATATAATTGTAGATTTATAAATTTTCATTTCATCTCATAATTGCATTAAGAAAGAGAAACTGAAAAAGTTAATGACGCTAATTTTTATAATTTCAGATGTTTCTAAAGTTAATTTTCATATAATTTCGTTATTTCTCCATATTTACACTGACGGTAGAGGACCACAGTAACTTCGTTCATTAATTTTTGTTCAATAAAATATTAAATTTACAAATCTTCATTTTATCCCAGAGTTACATTAAAAAAGAGCAGCTGAACGAGTTGGTGACGCTAACTTTTTACAAGTCTCGATTCGATCGACCCGGCAATAAATCTCCCCCAGACACATTCCACTCAGACATGCATAATAATTCACGGAAATATTGGTTGCTGATGAATAAACGTAAAGCTGAATATTTAGATGTGAGTGCATGGCTTATTGTGACGGTTCTATTCCATTGGAACATTAAATGTGAACGCGTGTGGAGAGGGATACCGTAACGACGACACGCTCTTGCCTGACCGGTCGATTTCAAAAGAAAAAACAAAACAAAAAAAAATATGAAGGGATCAACTCAGAACATTTAATATCTTTCCCCTTTCGTGAAACCCCACCACCACCACCACCACCACCACCACCACCCTAACTTTTTGTTTTTAAATGTTAAAACAAACAAACGCACGCACGCGCACACACACACACACACGTACACACACGCTAATACAAACGCACACACATACACACACATACACACAAGCATGCTTACATATATATGCGCGCACACGCACACAAATAGACACATTCACAAACGTACGAATACCTACGCAAACACACGTACACACATATATGTTCATATCTATTATGCACTGCACGCAGGAGTCAGGATGGCCGAGCGGTCTAAGGCGCTGCGTTCAGGTCGCAGTCGGGTCTTCCCGGCGTGGGTTCGAATCCCACTTCTGACAAGCTTATTTTTCTTTTATTTGTATTGCCAAGAAGCTTGTTTTGCAAACGTGGTTTCGTGTTCATTCTCAGTGCGCGGCTGATCAAATCTTTGTGAAGAAATTTCGGAGAAACTTTCTGAAAGCCCGTTCTATATACATATATGAGTGTGTGTGCACGCACTTACAATTGGAACAGAATTGACGCTGGCAGCCAAACTGACCAGAGCCCCGCAGAGGTCGACTTTGCCTTTCATCTTTTGAGGGTCGATAAATGCCTCTACTCTGACCAGTTCTGATGAATATAAAACAACTCAGTCGTACTCAGGAAAATTTCCAAGTCCGACAAAGTCATTCTACTGAAGGATTTCAGTTCCAGGGTCGGAACAGGGCATAGAAAATATGAATAG
Source organism: Octopus bimaculoides (assembly GCF_046866305.1). Classification (NCBI taxonomy): domain Eukaryota; kingdom Metazoa; phylum Mollusca; class Cephalopoda; order Octopoda; family Octopodidae; genus Octopus; species Octopus bimaculoides. The sequence goes on along the minus strand of NC_142950.1, from coordinate 37,078,917 downwards.
CAATGATCTCATGCACAAAAGTGATCACACAACATGGATGCACCCGGGGTCAAAAGTTTGGCATTGTTGGATTATATTATCATTCTGATATCTATGATATTTGTAATGCCAAATCTTCTCATGGATCGGAGTGTTTGACAGACCATTGCTTGGCGCGAGTAAAATTCCGAATAATAATTAGAGAGAAAAGAGCCAGCTGGGATTTCTCGGCGCCTAAATGTCGGTAAGATATATGATCCCTACTGTGAGGGAAGAGCTACTGAATCGTTTATCCAGCATCGAAGATAATACAACCTGAGAGAAGGTTCGAGACTAGAGTTTCCAATGCGTTACTGAAACACTGAGATATGCTGCAATTAGTCATAAGGGCTGGTTTGACGAAAATGATAGAGATTTCTGCCTGCAAAGTGCAATGCCCACAGCGTATTACTGCAAGGAGGACTATCAGTCGTGCAGCAGAAACTCCCATTCTCCCATTATAAAAATATAAAATCTTTATTGCAGCGATTACTTAGGAAGATGCGGAACACCTGATGGGGAAGCTTTGCTTGTGATACTCAAGCTGATGTCGATGCAAGTGACAGCCAGAAGCTCTATCATCTTATGAAGCAAGCTTATCGGCCAAAGAGTTCTGCATAGATTGCTTTGCTTTCCAAGATGGGCGCCACCTTAATTATTAAATCAACAGAAATCACAGGTGACCGCATTGAACATTTTTCTGAACTTCTAAACCGTGAAGCGATTGTGGATGACGCAGTAATTGACACTAGTCTGACATACATACATGCATACATACATACATACATACATACATACATACATCTGTGTGTACGTATATACACACATACATATATATGTACAACCATGCAAACATAAATCTATATGTATATATAAGTACGCATGTATGATGTGTACATATGTATATGTGTATGTGTGAGTGTGTGTGTATACAAACATACATACATACATATATATGTGTGTGTGTGTGTGTGTGTGTGTGTATGTATGTATGTATATATGTATATGTATATACGCGCGTGATATAGAATTAGTTTCATTTAAGCGATTTAAGAATTTCTTAACATTCCATTTCTTTTGACTAGGCACGATGTTATTTTTGTGGAGAAGAGGATATCCCCTCTCAACGGAATGGTTCGCAAAGGGAGCAGCAGACTTTGGTACCAAATGATAGACCGAGGATAATGAAACCAGTTGATGGCGAGATAAGAATGTCGCCAGAGAATTTCAAAGTCAAGTTTTGTTTTATTTTTTTTTTTACGACAGAATTAATCCCTCGACTAAAAAAGTATCAGGGTATCGATATCAAACATTCATTGTAGATTATTAGAAATTACAGTAGGAAATACGATATATGCAACATATATAATTTAAACTCTGTATGTGTGTGTGTATATATACAGATGCATACAGACATACACGTACACACATACACATGTTATAGGTGTAGGAGTGGCTGTGTGGTAAAAAGTTTGCTTCCCAACCATGTAGTTACGGGTTCAGTCCCTCTGTATTTTCTTCATAAATTTTGGTATTTTTTTCATAAACTAGGGGATGGCTACTGATATTAAGCTTAAGGATTATATAATGTACAAGTATAAAGAAAGAATTAAAGAAAAAAAGGACTCTTTATATTGAATGTTATCGAGTGGAAATAGGGGGTGCTGCAGTTCCGCAGTGCCTATACACGAGCCGCCACTGCTCCATTCACTCCGCTGGTATTTTCAGGCAGCTCACCCAAGTTCAGCATGGAAAATGCATCTTTCTTAAAAAATATCCATTCCTTTCTTTACTTGTTCCCTCAAATTGGTGGCGATAACAAGCATTGCTTTCCTAATTGACCTTCCATATATTACATGCCTTCAATAAGGACTTCATAGAGTCCTTAAGCTGTTGTCTTGGTTTCTGCTGGGAATTTTCGACAAACAAGTTCCCCGTATCCGAAGGTGGTGGTGGAGGGGCTGAAAAGTTCATTGGCTGATTATGAAGGACTTATGTTAAAGCTGTGAAATCTTGCAAGCATTAGTTTCAACCCTTCTTATTAATAACTGCATTGTTTCTTTCTAGGTAAACTGACATCTGACTGCTTAAAGAAGATTTCAAAAGTAACGAGTAGCGGCTTCTCTTCAAAATGGATAAAATTTGGCATCGTGCTGTTATCAAGTACCTGCTGAAAAAAGGGTTTAGCCCCAAAGACATTCATGTTGACATGGTTGTTACATTAAGGGATTGCACTCCAGCTTTATCAACAGTATAAAATTGGGCAGTTCAATTTGAGAAAGGAAGGGAGAGTCTTGAAGATGACCAAAGGTGTTGATGTCCTGCAACTGTCACCGCCGAGGAAAACATTGATCGTGTTCGCCACATGGTGATGGATGATAGGTTATTGACTATAAATCAAACAGCCAATGCTATTAGCGTATCCTGTGAGAGAGGTGAGAATATTCTGCGCAATGAACTTGGCATGACGAAGTTTTCTGTTCAGTGGGGGTCACGTCTTCTGACTCTTGGTCAGAAGCGCACTAGGTTGATCACATCATGGGAAAATCTGACATTGTTTGAGGCGGATTTCCTTGAACATTTCCTAAACCAGAAACGTTGCTTGGTTGCCAAGCATATGTTGTACACAGAACTGGAGACTTACCGAACGGGTTCCCCCAAGGACCCGTCTTCTCGCTCACTGTTTTCAGTCTTTACCAACACAAACTTGTCACAACACTACAAAACGTACATATTGACTCATACATCGATGATATCACATTCCTATTCTCTCACTGTTGCGGTAATAACTCTTCCAACTTTATTTTAAATCACTCGAAAACTTTTTCCCACAACAATAAATGCACCAAATTCTCAGCCAGTCTTCCTTCGAACCACCAGACGATATGAAATACAAGTAAAAATTACACTCATACGCCATTACTCATAAACATAATACATACATACACGCACGCACGCACACGCACATACACACACAATACATCATAGAAGTCGACGTATTAAAGAAAGCCAGGTCATATTCGATTACTCACCGTTACGACGACATTTGAGCAACAGGAATCAACGACTACAATGCCATACAAAACAATGCATTAGATTTATTATGAAACTACGTCAGTCCTGGCTTGGGCTTTTTTTTCTTTCTGTATGATAAACTGTAATAAACGACAGCTTACACAAAACACTGAACCACACATCCACCCAAACAGGTTTCACATAGATTACACCTACAGACCGCCTACACAACGAAACAGAAAAAACTAGAAACCAAAGACCGTCTGGATTATGCCAGGGACATGGTGTGTTGTTGAAGCATATTTCAATACTTTATTGTGTTTATGTAATTTTCAAGTTCCTCTCATTATATGAAAAGTTATCTCCAAATACCCAAACGCCTACCTGTACTACATCGCCAGAACACTTTCTCGGTCACCCAATTTGGACTAACATTAAAGAAAATACATTAACACAAAGTAGATGTTACATCGATAGCCCCAAACATTATGCTAGGAGGCAATCCCTATCACCTTCGGCTGCCGCCGCCACATTTGGTAATAATAATGGTTTCAAATTTTAGCACAAGGCCAGCAAGTTTGGGGGAAGCAGGTAAGTCGATTTACAGCGACCCCTCAGTGATCAACTGGTACTATTTTATCGACCCCGGAAGGATGAAAAGCAAAGTCGACCTTGGCGGAATTTGAACTCAGAACATAAAGTCGGACGAAATACTGCAAAGCCTTTTGTCCGCCGTGCTAACGATTCTGCCAGTTCGCGGCTTTCATAATAATTAATAATGGTTTCACATTTTAGCACGAGGCCAGCAATTTCGGAGGAGGGGTAAGTCGGTTACATTGACCCCAGTACTCAACTGGTACTTATATTTATTGACCATCGAAAGGATGAGAGGCAAAGTCGACCTCCGCGGAATTTGAACTTAGAACGTCAAGTCGGACGAAAATGCCCTTCGCGAACATAGGAAGATGGTGGGGCGATCTTCACGACGGAGTTGGCTGACACCCGTATTTCAAATTTCAGCACAAGACCAGCAATTTTAAAGAGAGAGAGAGAGAGAGAGAGAGAGAGAGAGAGAGAGAGAGAGAGAGAGAGAGAGAGAGAGAGAGAGAGAGAGAGAGAGAGTACGTCACTTACATCGTTCCCAAAATGACGAAAGGCAAAGTCGACATCGGTGGTAGTTGAACTCATGACGTAGTGAAGCGGAAGAAATGCAGTAATTGCCGCGCTTTGACTGAGTTCCCATCACCCCGTCTTCACTGCGACCCCTACCCAGATTAAGGGATGCACAGAAATAGACTGGACAGTGAAGTGAATGCAACATACCCAGACTGTCATGCTGCAATCCCATAATCCATTACTACATGTCAACCTGGTCCTCGGGTGTAACTGGATCTATGCGTCGGGTGATTATCGGACTAGTTGGATGAGAGCTGACTTGTGACGTCACAACAATCAGGTATAACAGACTGGTGAATGGTAAAGGTAGAACATATGCGGCCTCTGGCTATACAGCCCCGACCCCAAACACAACCAGCGCCAAGTTGGAATGTGCAGTAATGCCACTCAGATTGGCATTTCTGGAACAATGGAACCGTGAGTGGCTCCTTAAATGTGAAAATGGTTTGAGTACCACAGACCAGGATCTACCATGACAAAACATTGATAAAGTTAGCGAAAACTCAAGTTTAATTAATCAGCAGAGAAGAGACAAAGTAGATAAAACGCACGAAGACACAAACTGCTTTTGTCTGCGTGAGGAGAGCAATGGCGGTGGATATGTAATAAATAAATAAATAGATAAATAAAGTCATAAAAATGTGGTGAGCAGAACGGCGAAGGCTGTGGTGTAACCTGAAACTTGGGAGACACAAATATAAATATTGATTCGTAGCAGACACATTGCTTTAATGTCAAGCCGAATGGCAGCGCACACAGCAGAGATAAGCTCGTAAATACCCCATCACACACACACACACACCGCAGGCCGGCCGGCTGGCTATAAATTACTTAAAAACGAAGACTGGAATGTGGCATTTAACCCTAGAATTGTTCTCTCAGCAATAACAAGCCTTGAATCCTCTCTCCTCCCATCAGCAGTAGACTGGATACACTGGAACAAAAGAAATGCAAAGCCGGGTTCTTAAAACTTCCCATTCAACTCCTCTTTGCATAACACCAGACGCAATTATGACATAAGACGTTCAAACCGAGTGATTTTGCGCTGCGAGCGTGTAATCGGAACCTTTGAAAACAACAGCAACAATAACAAAAATCATTTAATTCCTGAATATTTTAAATTGGTGAAAACAATTTCTTCTCTTCTCTTACAAGGAGAAGAAATGAAATAAAATTCATGTTTCTTCTCTTCGAGAAGACGAAATTTATATTCAGCAAAAAACAGTTTTAACTTTAACCGAAGCTAATATCTGTAAAATTCTTCTTAAATCTAAAATGCAGACTCTAATCACCTCGGCAATTAATTTCCTGTCTAGCATGCGTGATTTCGGAGAAGAAAAATAAAAGTATGTTTTAAAAAATCAAAGAAGTTAGAAGCGAAAATTGCTGGCCCACTGAATAACAGCTATTTTGTGACGAAGCCATCAAGGAGACAAGTGTTCTCCTTCACCTTAAACATTACTAATTTTGGAAGGCTGCCAGCAGCTGAAAATTCTATGAATTGTCGAAAGAGTGCTATCATATTCCCACGCTCCAATAACTGTCGCTTATCTCCAGCTAGTGTCGTCGTCGCTATCGTTTTCTTTGTCTTGTCTATTCCTGCCCAACTACACAGCTCCCTCCTCCCACATAACTATCTATCTATCTATCAATCTATCTATCTGCCAGTCTTAAAATATATGCTTCGAAAATGGATTCTTTTAAATTCTTATGCTTATTATTATTATTATTATTATTAATTCATTTGCTTTGCCTCCGTAATAAAGGTTCCACATAAAATGCAATGATTTCTTTCAGTTAGGACATGAAGACGTTTTGTAAAAAGGATTTAATTTTTTTCGGAATGATTAAATGGCCCCATTGTCTTAAGGGCAGTTGTGTTATCCCTATCGAAAGGAATAATTGAAAAATAATAAATGAATAAGTAACATAAATAAAATACTACTCAATGAACAGTTTTTGTATCGTTAAAAATAGAAAATTAACGAAAAAATCTGGGATTCCCAACGTTACCTGGGGTTTTAGACCGGAATGTTACCGATTTGTTAAACGAAAATCAACAGAAAAGTTCCCCTTTTTTTTTGAGAAGCGGGCCGCATGAGACATGACTTTATCATCAGGCGGGTTGCATTATTAAAACAAATCCAAAGTAATTCTTCGCTAGGCATGCCATTCAGAAAGTCTCGCGGGCCGCACTTTGCTTAGGACTCGTTTATACTATTACGGAAACAATAGCTTTTATCTGTTACAGAATTTATTTGCATTCCAATACCTCACCATAAAAGGATTTGACATGCGCGCGCGCATTCCTTCTCTTTTATTGTGTTTCTGTTATATACACAAATATGAATAGACAAACGCAAATTAGATGTCTATTCCATGATACGTATGGAGAACGTCCCTGATTACTTTGGCATGGCCACAGACTTAGGGTTGAAACATATAAAAGAAATGGGATAAAATCGTTTCATTATTGATGCCATATTTTGTGATACACCAAAAAAAAAAAAAAAAAAAAAATTGTTGGGGCAGCACAATCAATCGCTACTTTGATTTAGTTGATTTCCTCGATTTCTCGTCTGTTGAAGTGAACTCTTCAAGTTATTACGGAGAGTAGACTGTTCATCGAAGTTGCTATGTAAAATCTACGGCCATACGAAAGAGGTCGTTAGTTTCGATGGCAACATATTCTTATCTTCGGCAGAGTCCGGCAACACCATGTGCTTGCTCCGACCCTCTTTCACATCTTATTTCTGATTAACGATTCCAAGTCTTTTCTCCAATGTCATATACATTCACACCCGATATGACGATAAATTGTATAATATAGACTACTTCTGTGTCAAGACGAAAATAATTCGTGTCCTTCTCAGAGAAATGCTATTTATAGACGATGCAGCTCTCGTTAGTTTTACATGACAGCCACTAATGCATCATGGATCAATTCTTAGAAGCATGCACACAGTTTGCTCTAATCATTAGCATAAAGGAAAATTGCTGATGTATCTTAGGATACTGTCTACCCTCCTTTATTTCTGTTAACGAATCTACACTCAGAGAAAGAAAGAACTTTCGATATTCTGGCTTCAATCAAACCAACAACTTGTCGCTTGAAGTCGACTTTAATTCACAATTCAGAATCGTAGCTATTGTGATGGCTAAATTCTCCGACAGAGTTTGGAGAACAAAAACTTTACACTGAGCACATGAAATGAGGATTTATCAAACTTGTATCTTCAGCACTTTCCTATATGGTTGATGGGCGATCTACGTTAGATGTGAGTAAGCCTCTCAAAGGAGAGATATGAGGGAACGAAAATGAACTTTTCATTTTCTTCTATGGACAAAGGACGCTGATGATGACAATGACCTGTAATAAGTAAAAATGACATTATACTTTCCGATAGAGAGAGAGAGAGGGAGAGAGAAAGAGATAGAGAGGGAGAGAGAGAAAGAGAGAGGTGTAGTTAAGTGTGGAGAGAAAAAGAATTTGATGGGCGTGAGTAGGATGAAGAAAAAGAAAGAGAGAAAGGAAACAGTGTTAATGGGTGAATGTAAAATATGTTGAAACGAAATATATATATACGGACTTCCTAATGATGGACGTAGGAAGGAAGGGAAGATGAAAAGAAGAAGTATTTAAATGGTAAGAAGGTTAAGAGAGAAGAGGCGGGTGTTGGGGGGGGGGGGGGGTTAGAAGCGTTTGTTAAAGTTAGAAATTCTTTCCGCAAAGAAATTCTCTCGGATTTTCGGAATACTTAAAAAAAAAGAATTTACAAATCAACCCGTGAGAAGAATGAAATTTCTCAACATATCTGTGTTTCATTTAATCTACTACGTTTGGAAGTCTTTCTTCTTGAATTCAGCAGATTAAATGAAAACATCACTAAGCTGATGAATTTATTTCGGCTCATGCCAGGCATAATTGAAAAGATCTCTGATCAAACGCATTAACAATCGCCACTGTGCCATTTTTTTTTTCATTGTTAATGGAACAACCTTTCTTTATTTAAAACAGTAAGACGAAATTTCAGGAAATTCAACTGCTATTTCTAGCAGGTTGAATGACTGTGTTGGTTTGATGCAGTTTTTGGGTATTTAAATCTCTCTCCAGTTCTGACCTTTTAATCTTAACAAGTTAGAAAGTACTTCTTTACAAAGACAGTGAGAGAACTTGGGTGTCACCCGTGCAAGTATGGACCTGTTAGTTTGTAACCTGCTTTCAAGTTTTAGGTATCTGTCGACACAATCAGACCGTGACATTCTCACGCTCCCCCACCCCACCCATTTCTTAATCCAGTAGAGTATGGATAATGTAACGGCAAGAAACAGGGAGGGGCTGGGCTGCACTGGTACTTGGCTATTAGTCATTTTCAGTGTAGATAGGTGTAAAGGGAAATGAAACACCTTGCCAAAGGACACGACACACAGCCCAGTCTAGGAATTTTAATGCATCATCTTATGATCAGGAGTCCAACACCATGGCCTTTACATTATGTGTCTCAACACACTCACACATATATATGTTTGCTTTAATATATACTTTTGGTAAATAAAGAACAAGACCTTTTATGTAGGTATTCTATGGAGAGAATATTGCATCAATTGAGGTAGTCTCACAGAACACAGTACCATTGGCAGAAGAAAAACCAATTTAAAACCTAGTAGAGTTCCAAAATCATCAGAACGACACTAATGGGTTTTGCACTGAATTTGAGACATGATGAAAAGGAAACATGAATTTCATCGCCATCATTCAACGTCCATTTTTCTATGCTTGCATGGATGAGACAGAGTTTTTTGAGGTAGGTTTTATGCAGCCGGATGCCCTACCTGTTGCCAACTCTCACCTGTTTTCAAATAAGATGATGTCTCCGCATAACCAGACAGGTTTTCCATAGATTATAAATGAACATTGCTTATATGACAGTAATGCTCGTTTACAACCATTGTGTGATGTCAAAACACACGTGTGTGCGCATACGTGTATCAGGCTTTTTTCATCCAAATTCACTCACTTTGGTCAGTCCGGGTGGGGGCTATAGCAAAGGACACTTGAACAAGGTGCCATGCAGCAAGGTTGAACCAGAGACCACATGGTTGAGAAGCCAGCTCCTCAACCACCCTGTCACAGACTAAGCATCTAATAATCATTCATTAATTTTAAAGTCAGGTGAAACAAAATAGCAGCCACTGCCAACAGCTTTTCCATTCTTCCAAGTGTTTAACAAAGCTGTTTATTCACAGCAGCAACTTTCTGTCTTCTTCGTATAAGGTTTCTTAAAACAACAGGAATTTAACCAAGAACATCAATGCTCTCTCTCTCTCTCCCTTTCTCGATTCCCAGTAGTAGCCTGCTGTACAACCTGCACTCTCTACTTGTTTCACATGAACAGCAGTAAAAAATACATCTTCAAACTGTTATTTGCTGACAATTGCATTTTTCTCCCAAACAGAAATAGTGATGCAGTAAATTGCTAACTATTTCTCTGAAGCTGCCAAAACATTTCAACATACAAGATCTTTCTTTTCTTTTTAAATGAAAGAAAACAAAAAAGTAGGAAACCAGCCACGGCCATTAGAAGAAGCTTAGCAACCCTCAACAAGGATGATTCCCCAATCAACCACACTGCAGAACAGGTTTCATATCCCTACCTTGGTTGTGTCATATTTAACATCACATTATTCTGTCAATTACCCAAAACTATTAATTGACAACATTAAGTTTGAATTTATATTCCTCGAATTGTGGTTAATATTTATAAACAATTACATTCTAATATTCACTGTAGCTGTTGAGAATTTTGTCTACTAGAAGCAGAAATAATGTAATCAATGATGTTTACTTGGCTGTTAATTATTTAAAACTTATTTTGCTCCATGCTAATTAACTTTTAGCTGCATATAATTGAATTCCAAGATTATTACTATTTTAAGCATTTTAAAGCAATCTAATTTGACGAGGACAGGCTTTCTTCTTTTCTCTTACATAGCTTTATTGTTTTTGTAAACGATTCGATATTTTCAGTGTATTCATTCACTCGTAAGTATTGTTTCTTCTACCCACAATGGTTGTGTTATGGAAATTTAACCATCATTTCAAAAAGCACCTATCCAATAACACCTGTTACGAACCTACTTGACTTACGACTAAGGCAACATATGTCCTCAGCAAGACTTTTGAGCAGAATGAATGTAGTCACACTACAGAATTTACAGAAAGGTCTTTTTTAACATCCCCGAAAACTATTTCCCCGAAAACTATTTCAACTTATGTTGATATCACTTAAATAGGGATGAGATAACAAAGTTACGTCTACTTTAAAGATGACTTCAACCGTAACCAGAATTTGCACTTATAAAGATATATTGCTAATCTCCAAATATTCACTGCTGCATCTAACATTTGTTGTCATATCAACTTGAAGTTCTCCTCTTCAGAAGTTTCTCTTAACTCCAGACTGACTTTTCTCTATCAATAAACCAGAAATTTTACATTGATGCTGCTTTTTCTCAAACTTCATCACTTGAAACACTTTAATTCTTCAATTGAGATGTCTTACCATTTCTTTCTTGCTTCATATTTTAAAATCTTCCAAGAACCATTTAATAAATGGTTCTTCATGTTTTTAGCTTCTCTCCACTCCATCCTCTCACATGAACATTGTTCTACCAATTCAATCAAGAATACCAGAAAAAACAATGGATAGCTTGTCCCATTACTTCTTTAAGAAAAGTATAGAAATTACTAGAACTTGTTCCTGATTCTTGGTGAACCTCGATTAATTTCCTCCTGGAAATCATTATAATCTTTCCTGACATCAATGATTGATTTAGCAATGGTGATTAGAGTAGAGCAAGTCAACAGAGAAGTCAATAAGTAATTTACTCCTTGACAACATCATACTTTCATTTACAATGAAAAACTGCTCACAATCAGTTTTATTAAAAAGTTGGAAAAGGAACCAAGAAGATATAAAGTTAAAATTAAGGCTCTATAGACAAAAGCTTGTGTTTATTTCTTGTTATCGTTATAACTGGTTTTACAAGGTCATAAAACTGTATATGGGGAAAAAAATGGAAAAAAAAAAAATCCTGACAAAATTGAGAACTTAAAGCTTCCATCAAAATACAGAAAGAATAAATAGCCAAGGTTTTCTTTAGATGACTGGACACATCTGTGATGAGTAAACATGTGAGATGGGTCTTGCTCTGGTCTGGTCTGAACATTAGCTATCACTGGTCAAGTATTTTTTAAACTGCTTCATCACTAACAGTTCTGATGTGTTTGGAAACTTATTCAGAATAAGAATACAAAATAACTGCCATTCTACTGATTATATTGTATTGACAAAGGCCAATGAAAAGGAGAGGAAAAAAAAAAACTATACTGAAGAAAATATTTATGAATACATTTTACCATTTAAATAGTGGGTTTCCACTAGGAAGCAGGTACGCAGCTATGAAACGGAAAGAGATGAACGTGAGAAGCAGGAGGAGGAAAAACAGGAGGAAAAAAAAAAAAAGAAAAAAACTATCTAGTTTATAATTATTAATTAAATGAGTGTAATTGCTCACCAAACTGGAAATTAAATCTGCAGGATTTATAAAATGATTAAAACAAATGTAGCAGATGGATGGGGAAAATGGATGGAGTTATGAAGAATTAGAGGAGGGAGAGGAAGAAAAAAAAAAAAAAATTGTTTAGGAACACTTTGGTGACTTCAAATGTGTCTCACTGAGAAAACAGACAAAAGACCTAAATTAATGAAAACAGAGATAAGCAGACGGTTTCTTGACTTGTTGAACAAGATGAAGCACCAAATTATAAATATACAAAGCTAGTTAAAATTCAAAATATGCAAAAAAAAAAAATTATCATTACAAATAATAATAATAATAGTAATAATAATAATAATAGTAATAATAATAATAATGATAATAATAATTAATAAATAAATAAATAAAAAATGCACTGAAATCCAGTTGAGAAATGGAATTAGCAAGGAATACATTTGTGGTTGTCCTGCAAGTATAATGTGTCTATTAGATAGAATCTCCTATGATGCAGGTACCAAGTATGGTATCATAAAAGATATTATAATTTCAATATCTGAAATGATACTGCAAATAGATGCTGTCTCAGTGTTTAACTGATCATACACCAAAGAGGTCGCAAATATTTTGAGACCGAAATATGTGTGCTTCGTAAAATGGTTCTGTGATTCCCTATAGGAAGTCCATGTGACACACAGCTGAGATGATTAACAAATATACAGTTTGTAGTGCACTGGAGTACCTTCTGAATGGTCGTCTTTGGAAAAAAAAAAAAGGAAGTACCAGCACAACTGACAACAGCTCTGCAACAACAGGCTGAACAAGTGAAATGTTCATCGATTTACATGAAGTGTCCACAGTCGACGTTGTTGCACACTAAAGAGACCAGAGAGATTATGAAGACGAACTAAACCTGCCTGTCCAGCAGACAACAACCAGGAACAGCTGCCAAAATTTGGATTGAAGTTCACCTGAAAAGCAAAAAAAAAAAATTGAAATATTAACGTGTGTGTGTGTGTACATACATATATATATATATATATAGCCTTGAGTTGACTAATGTCAGGTGAGTTAAATCTGGTAAATGGAAATTGCACTAACTCTCAGAATCTAATCACACAAGTGCTCATTTAACATTATTTTTTTCTATGCCAGGAGAGAGTATGGACCCTTCCAGGTTGTATAGAGAGTGCTGGGGAAGGTTCATATGCACAGGACCTGTCCAACAACAGACCACCACTAGACTAGAGGTTCTTTCAGTCACCAACCCTTACTTGTTTTACAAGTAAAGACATTTTAAATCCAGGAGTTTTGAAGCATAGAACTCACAGATGAATTGTTGACAGGAAATGTCAACAAATGTCATTGCTTGCAGCCAAAACAAAAAACTAACCCAGCTCATTGCAAATTTGTAAACATTCACACAGACACACAAATGCACACACATTTTTTTTTTTATATATTTCCATGTACTGAATTCCTTCACAAGATATTAGAAAACATTTAAGAGCAATATATACTCATTAACAATTACAACAAAAATTATCTGAACATCCAAATTAAACAAACCAACCTTATATAAGGCTGCAATTGGGTAGGCTCCAATTTTTTCTCGCGGAAGATGTTTACCAGAACCAAACTTTGCATCAGGTTTAATAACATCCTGTAATAGATATAAACAGAAAATGTATAAACTTCTGGAGCAGAACATTAAAAAACTAAATGTTTTTACCTCTCTCCGAAAACAATATCCTACAGATCTGGATGGGATAACGATCTCATTAACATCTGCAAGATTTTGTTTTTGGAAAAAGTTGATAAATAAATTAACACCATTATACACGTGGCCAGCTGGATATTTAGGAACGTCAGACAGAAGCCATGTAAGAGATATTTTACGTTTCAGCCATGTCTGGATGCCAAGACTGAACTCTGGGCTCAGAGGGTTTAGACATAAATTTCATTTAGTTTGTTACCCACTTTTGTTTATAAATGCCAGGAGGGAGGTTATATGAGGGAATGGTCAGATTGGTTGTTTAAGTTCATTGAGATTACAAGAGGGAATTGGTACACAATGCTATCACACACCTTGGCTACATTAATTACTTTAGTTGACAAATCACTGAAATACTGAATAAGTAAATATTCAGATGCCAAGAATGGGACAAACAATCTCAGGATTTATATTCCTACATCATAGCACAACCTGAATAGAAAAAAAAGCACTCACCATTTTCTTATCTTTGTAAACCAGACTACATCGGGGTAAGACTTCATCATATGTCCTTGGTTCCAAGATA
>NC_142950.1:36957351-37059851 GCF_046866305.1 Octopus bimaculoides | reverse complement strand
GCACCAGGACATACTAAATACACATCCAAAATCATGGACAATACCATATGCAAGATGTGGTAGAAACAATTTCCTGAAACAGAGAAACCATATTATTATTATTATTATTATTATTATTATTATTATTATTATTAATAAGAAAAAAAAAAAAAAAATTTTTTCTTCTTCTTCTTCTTATTTACTACAAACACAATTACAAGTAAATGGTACATCACTGTTAAAGCTTCAATAAACATGGGAAAGAGAGAGAAAGAGAGAGACAAATGCTTAAAAAGGCAATTTACTGCCACAGACTGCAACACAATGTCACATCTAGTTATATAACTCTCTTTACTCTTGTACTGCATAGAAATAAGCAATATTCATTATATGTGACTGTCAATACATTCTAATTTTCAGAATAATTCCTCCAATTGCAGAGGGAAAAGTCATCAAGAAAAATGTAAGGGTTTTCACAATCTGTAAAGTTGATGGAAACAATGGCTTTGGAGATTCAACCCCAGTTGGGTTTTGTGATTTCTCTTCATGTAACTCAAATGTCTGTTAATTTACATAAAATTGGAACATATGAATATAAAAATAACATCTTACTCAAACGCAACAGCTAATAAATTAAGCCGTCAATCTGAAGTTGATGTAAATTATCAGGATTTAAAGGTTAACCCTTTAGCATTCAGGTTACTCAGTCAAATGTAATGCTATTCTTTTCACATTGTTTTGAATTGATCATGCATTTTCTCATAGCTTTGAGATTTTGATGATGTGTTTATTTTTACAATGACATTATAGGATATGTGTGAGGGGCCACATCAGGCCAGTTTGAACATAAAATAAGTAGAATATTTGGGTTGGATATGGTCACCTTAAGTGCTAAAGGGTTAAATCTAGTCTGATGTAGAAGGAGAACAATAACAAGAAAATAAAATGCAAGAGTTATTACTCAGAAAATGCATTGAGAGGCCCACAGTTCCATATTTGAATAACAGTCGTCTTGCTGAAAGCTTTCTTCACCACATTGGTTTCATCCATATGTTTATGGGAGTACACAGCAACATATTGGTCGGCACCAATGCCCTCTGTTGTAGGAATGGGGCACCACACCGCACACCAAACAGGGCCACCAGTAAAAAAGTTGACACTATCTACAAGAAAAAAAGTAAAATAAAATAACTAAGTCATTCCTCCTAGTTTAGAAATGATAGTTCCTAGTTTAAATCCGGTTTGGTGCCATGTAAACGGCTCTTGGTCAACTTAATTCAAAAAATAGTGAGGCGGCTATGCATAGACAAATGTGTCATCTCTAAAGTTTTGGTTAATTAATAATCCAAAAATGAAAGCCGCATTAACAATAATTCATCTAGGACGTTTTAATCCTTTAAATATTTAAAATACAAGAGACAATACTAATTGATCATTGTGAGGTTATTATTGACAAGATTGCAAGTTTTGAGAATCAATTCAACCTCCTTTCCAATTTTGAGGAATTTTCGAATTTTTATTTAATGCAAAAGGATGCAAGGCAAAAGCTGACCTCAGTGGAATTTTGAACTCAGGACATAAAGAACCAGAAGAAATGCTGCTTAGCATTCTGTCCAATGCATTAATGATTCTGCCAACTGAAAACTAATGATTTCATAGTGTAATTACCAAAAATAGTTTCATTAAAGGGTTAAAGAATTAGTGAAGCAGTCAGGTAGGTTTCAACATCCCACAAATCAAGAGAAAAGAAATTACTATAAATCCAAAAGATGAGATAATTCAATAAATCTGGTGAAATGAGGTTCTTTTAATTTCAATGAACTGCAAAACAAAAAAAAACAACTATAAAAATTGAAATATCATTACATATAAAGAAACTAGAATCCTGGAACACTTACCCCCAGAAACTGTAGATCCAAACAAGCCTAAAGATGCTGGCTCTACTTTATTCCCCAACTCTACAGCAAAATCGATACTCTTACGGGTGATTGGGAGACAGGTGTCAATTTCACTAGAATTTAGAAATGCAAAGCAAAAAAAAAAAATAACAACAACACTTTCTGCTTTAGGCACAAGGACTGAAATTTTGGTCGGGAGGGGCAAATTGATTACACCAACCCCTGTGACTGACTGAAATGATGAAAGGCCAAGTTGACCTTGGTGTCATTTGAACTCAAAACGTAAAGAGCCAAAAGAAATGCTGCTAAACATTTTATCCAAAATGGCAACAATTCTTAAATGATTTTGAAGTTTCTGCAAATATGACATACATTTCTCTCAGAGAAAGGCTGTTTATCTTGTAAACACACTCCTCATACAAGCACACTGTTTTGCAATTTGGAATATTTTATGCTTTGTTCTAACCTAAATCAACTAAATCAGCCTTTGCTAAACCGTTATGTTGTTTGTATTTGATGAAATATGTAAATTTTTTTGCGATTAATTAATCAGCTCTCATGCTCTTTCTTCAACCCTTTAGCGTTCAGATTAATTTGTCAAAAGTAATCCTTATTTATTCACATTTACAAAAAATTTATCTGATATTATTTTGTAGCTTCAAGATAGGAAAGATGCAATTGTTTATTTTTAGAATGACATTGCAGGGTAGGTGTGAGAGGCGAGTTCTGGCCAGTTTGAGCATGGGTCGGACACAGCCAGTTTAAACACTAAAGGGTTAATCTATCTTAACATTTGAAAGAATGATAGCGAAACATTTTGCACCCCTGCCCCCAATAATTTTTGGTTTAGAAACTTGGGAGTAAAACAACAAATTTAATAAATCCTGAACATACAAATTCTCTACAGTTATAAGTAAATAAATAAATGGGAAGACTTACTGAGATTGAAGATGATAAAACATGTCCCTTGTTGGTAAAAATTCATCAAATGCTGGAAGAAGAACCTCAAGTTTGGTATGGTATTGTAAGCATTCTTCAAAGAGATCTTCATCTTTACTGGGCCACATTGAAGAACCTCCGCCACCACGTGTTGAACCCCCATGGCTGGAACTCGTAGTAGTGGCTACAAACGACAAGACAAACATCTTTAATAAGAGAAAAGTTACATCGAATAACAACTGAAATACTTTTTGTAATGAACCTTATTTCATTTCCGTTACTGTCGACCAGATGAGTTTACTGCTAAAGCTTCTTCATTTCAATGAGTGCCAACAAATTAAATTTGGATAGCAATTAAGGAGATGGCTTAGATCTATTGTTCTTACTCTCGATATGGTTCAAATTTTAGTCATTGCACTTACAATGATGTTTATCATCAAAATCATCCATACCAAAGTTATCATCACAGAGCAGAGAAGCATCATGGTCATCTGGAAGGTTGAAATGTCTGCTCCGTTTCAACGGACGACTGTCTCCCATTTCATCTGTGCTAAATAACTCTTGACTCATAACATGCAGGGAACCAATTGCTCTGCATAAACAGAAAAAAGGAAAATGATTAAAGTTAAGTTTTAATAAAGTAAACTAATGGTACAAAAATAACTTAGAAATAACCCCATCAGAGAAAGAAAAAAACAAAAATCAGTAAAAAATGGATTCAAAAAATTTCCTGGTGCCTACAGATTAAGGAAAAAAATGTGTAAAGTAAATAGTCTTTGCATAAAACATTCTTAGCTTTCTGAAAACCCCAAAGACTCAAATATGTCTAGAATATACAAGTACATCAGTTACCAGCTTGATGATACTCTCAAAGATTAACACATACAAAATATACAAATACTTCAATTACTAACCAAAGATGCCCACCAATGAAAAATTATTCAGCATAAGCCAGTTTTTGGAGCCAGCATATAAATAAACATGATCATAGAAAATACTCAATAAAAGCAGTTAAAATTGTTGTGATTCAGGAATAATAATGATGATGATGAAGAATCCAGTATTAAACAGTGAATCATTTTATCAACGCCCCACCCCACCCCACCCCAAGAGATGATAACTTAAATCAAAGTCAAGACTTGTGAGTTTGAACACCTGTAAGCAGGGCTATGGAGTCGGGGAGTCAGAAATGGAAGCAATTATTGGGTTGTCACTGGTACTTAATTTATCAAAGTGGGCCATGGTGGAATTTGAACTCAGAATGTAAGGACGAATGAAATGCCGCTAAGCATTTTGCTCATTGTGCTTACCATTTTGACAGCTGGACACCTTAAAAATAGTAATGAATTAGGTCACAAGAAGACATGATTCTACAACTTTCTTGGGAAGTGACCATGCTGGGGTAAGAATTTCATACAACATATCCAGTGTAAGTAATGGGTGCATAAGAGGTATAGTGGGATCACAGGCTGGTTGTCAGAGAAGGAGGAATTTGGTACTGCAAATAATTAGCTGCAACAGCAGCCATGAAATAAATTCCTTGAACTATTCAGAATGTTTGCAAGATTAGCTGACAGCTTCTATTATGTAGGTGACCTTAAAGCAGTGAGCTGGCAGAATCATTAGCATGCGAGACAAAAATGCTTAGCAGCACTACTTCCGGCTCTTTGTGTTCAGAGTTCAAATCTCACCAAGGTCAACTTTACCTTTTATCCTTCCAAAGGTGAATAAGATAAAGTATCAGATGATAATGAAATTCACACAAGGTTAAAATTAAACCAGTTAAAGCAATATATATAAATATATATATATATATATATAGATAGATAGATAGATAAAGCAACTCACTTCTGTGCTGCTTTTCTCTTTCGCTGTGATTTTGGAGCAGTGGCATCACTCTGCACCTGTTTTTGTCTCTCCATTTCAATCCGTTCCTTGCGTTTGTGCAAGTTTGTGTGACTGGCCATATACATAAGACGTTGTTTTTTATTACAAATAGGACAGACAACTACTTCCTCCTATAACAAAAATATTGAGATCAAAAGAAGACATGAAGTTACATTTTTCTTTATATTCAATTCAAGATGATATAAACACACAACAACAAACACTTTCAATAGGACTATAGTGAAAAGCTTAAAAGCTTTTAGAAGTAATGACATTATACAGAGACATAGTCAGTCAATATCACTGAAATATGCATTGTGTAATTCTAGAACAAGATCCCCATATACAGCAGAAGGTTCTGCATCAGTAGGGCCGATGAGAAGAAAATACCTGTTGAGGAATCCTATCAATATTAAGGAAACAAATAACAACAAATCTGAAAACCTACCTCTCGGCCACACCACTCAATATGGAATTGGTAGTATTGGAAATTCCGTACTTCTTTGCCACATTGAGGGCAATTTAGTTTACCGAGTTTTTTCATGATGTTTTTCAGTGATTTGTTATCCGCATTGCCTTCTGGACAATCTTTGGTCCACTGAAAATATTCAGCAAAATAAGGTAGATTTAGCTTCAATTTTCATCTCTAAACACAGTAAATTTAACGATTTCCAGGCAACTTTCACCATTCAAAAATTTTTTTAAAAATTAAAAAATACAAAAACTCAGTTGAAATAGTTTTGTTTGTGTGGTGAGCAGTTTTATATCACAAGCAATACAATTGGAACTAAACTCATCAAACATTTGGTTTACTGCATTAACTGAACAGTGATTTAGAAATGAGACTGGAAAATTTTAGTTTTCTCTCGGTTTTATCCTCCATAGTCATCATGCATTATTGTTATTATTATTATTATTATTGCTATAAAAACGTGATGTGCTCAGTTACAAAATAAAAAGTCAATATTAAATTTCCCTATAACAAAAGTTGCTAAATTCTAAATAAATTTAAAGGGTAAAAAAAAAAAAAAGAAAAAAAAAAAGAAGGGATGGATACCAAAACTGAATTCTGTGTAAAATGTTTAATTCTCTTCAACTAAATATGATAATGAGCAAAGATAATCAAGGACATGCTATTATAGAAATATTTATCGATCTTAGATTCAATTATAATAATTACTATTCTAAACACCAACATAGAGTCGTTGCACATGTATGATATTCAATTATTATACAGCGTAAGTAGTTGTATGATGTAAATGTGGATTAAGTTAGTTTCATTAAATTGTAGATTACAACTCAGTAAAAAAGTAATAACAATGGGTTAAGGAAAATGGAATAAATTGATAGTTATTCATTATAGAAGAGACTGTATGTTTTGTTTATGTCAGGTACATAAATCTTCAAGACTACCATCATCATCATCATCAAGGTTAACATGATGTAAGGTAAGTCTGGAGAGATTGTAAAAATGCTAAAACTTAAGTGGAGTAGATGTGTGCTGTACAGGAGAGGAGGTGGGGGGGGGGGTCTTCAGCCAGGCACCCCATGAACAAAGAGCATAGGTGCTGGGGTGAATAGGTAGGCATATTATTGGCAGAGAAATAGATAGATAAATAAGTCAGGTGGCCAGGGTATTATATGAGTGACCTCTTCATAAACATCAGTATCAAGACGGACACTTCAGCAAAAAGATTGTTTCCATGAAAATGCTTTGCAGAAGACCGTAAGAGAGACACCATTATCATGGCCAGTGATTTTAATGGCTACTTCAATGGTACAAGGAATAAAGAGGAATCTAAGTTCTTGGAGCTATGTTAGAGAAATGCGCTAAACATTTGCAACACTAACTTCAAGAAGCCAGCCAGCTAGCCAGCCAGCTAGCCAGCCAACTGACCACTAACAAATTAGGTAAACATGTAAACCAAATAGACTTTATATATACTAGGAAACAGGATAAACTGACAGTTGGTGGTGACCTACTAAGTCTCTCTCACTGGTGAAGAAAGAACCAATCAACATAGATTACAGTGATTAGTGACATCAAAGTAAAGAGTTAGAGAGACTCAGAGAGACAAATCAATCCAGAGAAGTAAGTTAAAAGATGTCTTGATAGAGGTTGGCTCAAAGAAGTACTACATGAACCATATCAAAAGAAGGTAGAAGAGATAAAGACAAACTGGGAGTTAGTATGAAGCAACAAACTACAAACCACATCAGTGGATGGAGAAAGATTCCAGCCAGATAAAAGGTAACATAGGGATGGCTTGGTACAGTTGATAGAGCTATAAATGTTAAGAGAGAGACCAGGAAAACTGGAAGAAAGATTGGAGCAAGGAACATTATCAGGTAACAAGTAGAGAAGCTAAAAAAGATTTGCCACTGTCCTGTGACAAAAGAACCAGAGACAGAAACTGCAGCAGATGGATCCTAAATAGGGATTATCTATTGAAGTCAACAGGTAAAAAGTGAGTGCAGTAAAAGCAGTTGAAACATCAGAGATAATCCTTGAGATACTGAAAATATATCTGGCAAGGTTACTTAGCAAACACAAATAAGTTGTGAGAGCTCTTTGCAAGCCATGTAAGAGATGCTGTGAGCACAGCGGAAGCTAGCAAGGAATTCAACATGCAGGTAGGTTTCCATCAAGACTCATTTCTCAACTCCTGTTTATTACAGTACTTCAAGCCATAACAGAATAGTTTAAGATCAGTTGCCTGTGGGATCTTCAGTATGCTGGTAACTAGTTCTTGTAGGTGAATTTGTCAAAAGTGTAGAAGCAAAAGGTCAGAAATTAAGCCTAGGGAAAAATAAAATCTTTAGTAAGAAAGAAGGGAGGATACAAGAGCTGTGTGGGAAGCAGCAGCCAAGTTGAATACAGGTAAAAGAAATAGGTAAGAATTCTATCTGGTGTACACAATATAAACTGTGAATGGAACAGGTGTAGTGGAATCGTAATTAATTTAAGAGAGAGCAAGGAGTTTGGAGTAATTAAGAGTAAGAGCATCACATTAAATGTATGATGGCAGTGTGAGTGTATGATGGCAGATGAAGGAACTGAGAGAAGAGAGAAACTAGGTTTTAAGAGGAATTAGTTGTAGTGTGTAAGAAAGAGATGAGGCTGCACTGGTATGGATCATGTGAATGATATGGAGGATGAGAATTGAGTAAAGAAGTGTCAAGTAATCTATATGGAAGGAACTTTTGCAGGATTGATATATAATAGTCAATGACACCAACCAGAGTACTTGACTGGTACTTTCTATTGAGCCTGGAAGGAGAAGGGCAAATTTGACCTAGGCAGGATTTGAACTCTGAATCTAAAGAGCCACAACACATACTGCAAGGTGTTGTGCCTGATGCTTTAAGAATTCTACCAACCCACTACCTTCCAAGTTTCTAAAAGTATCTTCTCTGACCCAACCACCAGGCTTTCCTGACTAGATAACACAAATATACATTCATATTGGCTGGGAGCTGATCTCTCTATGTCAGTGTATCATTTATTACTTGTAAATCTCTTCACTAGATTTTAACCTGTTCAATTTAAAATCAATAGCATCCGAGATCCACTGTGCCAATTCAATACTCCTAATTTCATTTGACTTCTAGTCTAAAATGTCTAAATTTGCTCCCCCATAGCATTGAGATAGTGAACTTAGCAGAGTTTAATTTCCTTCAAAACTTAACTT
The DNA here is from genome assembly GCF_046866305.1 of Octopus bimaculoides. NCBI lineage: Eukaryota > Metazoa > Mollusca > Cephalopoda > Octopoda > Octopodidae > Octopus > Octopus bimaculoides. The sequence continues at coordinate 37,051,456 of NC_142950.1, read as the reverse complement.
TAAGCATAAAATCCATTTCTTAGCAACGTGTCTCATCAGATGTGCCTGACTTTTGCAGCCAGGAACATTCCACAAACACATGTACTGCAGCATCAGAATTAGGGACTGTTCGGCTTCAGAGTAGGCTTGCTCTGTGTCTACCAGGCTGTGACATGAAAAGAAACTGGGGGGAATTTTGCAGAGTGTTCTAGCTTCATCTAAACACATTTCCGAATGTAGCAACTACACAAGAATATCATCACATTGTTGAAATATTCCAATATCAGTGTCTGCTTCACAGATGGTATTATCATAACCTGAAATACATACATACACACACACACACACACACATATATATATGAAATATAACCAGTGTCACAATAAACTATGACTGATTGGGAGACTACCTACTCAATGCACTTGTTTGATCTGCTATAAACAGCAGCCAAATATCCTTCAAATCAGACCCTACGGTATTGAAAGTGGAAGGACATATTGGATAATGTAGTCCAGGATACACAAAACCTGAAAAAAAACCAGACAGGATGTTGGGGGCTGGCACGTCTTTGATCATAGGTCTGCTCAATCAGGACTTACCTGGGGCTAAATATGTCTTAAAAACAGAGAGAGACATATTGAATAATGTAATCCTAGATACACTATGCCTGAAAAAAAAAAGTGATGGATGGTGAGGGCTGAAATGCCATTGATCATAAATCTGCACAATCATGATTGGCTTGGGACTAAACAGCAACAATGACCACTGGTCAAGTAGCAAGATCAAGTCAATGATGACAAAAATTAAATTTAAAAAAATTAAAATGGCAAAAAAAAAAAAAAGGAATCAGGTTTAAGTTTAAAAAATTAAAGAATTGAATCACAAAGTAATGATGACAGCAGTGACCGAGAAAAGAAATTTTCATCAGAGAAACAAAATAGAAGAGTGAGGTGGCAGGTGAATGTTACGAATAGATTTTTATAAGAATGAAAATAAACACAAGAGATAGGACAAAACAAGATCAGATATAACGATATAGATTCAAACACTTTACAAAAGTTCCAATACCAATGACTGAATTGATAGATGATAACTGACTCTAGAAACGGTAAAAAAAAACAAAAAACATAATAATGGATAGGAAAACAGCCCATTGCAAAAATATCAAAATGCAAAATTATCTATCTTCACATTCTTCGTTACAGCTTCCAGGAAATTTAGGATTCGGTTCTTATTTATTAAGTTACAGTTTATACGTGCTAAATAAGTAATATATCTCAACACATTTGTACTCAGTCATTCATATACACTGATGTTAAGCTTATGTTATAACTTTGAGACTGGTACCTACCCCAATATCTGCATGTGCTAGGTTACCAATACCTAAGTATGCTAGAAAGTACTGATAAGAACAGAGGAAGATCTTGTTTCGTTTTTAGCCAAACTGCATAAAGAGCCCAAATATCCAAATCTTGCAACTATTCTGTATAGCCAGAGGCTGTGGTTGCTTCCTAAAATTCACCTTCAAATCCAAATCACACTACAACAACTGTACAAGAAAAGAGTACTTCTTGTCACGTATAGTACTCAACTGTGTGTTCTGCTACCAATGTGAAGTATTCAATTGATTAGTTAGTAGGATATTTAACTGATTGACTAATAATAAAGGAGCGGAATTGAACCAGTGCATGTGTGAATAATATTAACATAATGACTCTCCCTAGACACAACAAGACCTTGCTAAACTTAGCCATGTTAAGAGGCTTCTTATGTTGTCAACTACCATCTTAGTTCTTCTGTGTAAACAAAGAGAAGATAACTCAAACACCAACAGCTGGTCCTACCTGTTAGCAACACCACACAAAGTAAACGGATTTTATCCAATCAGTAAAACAGAGTGCAACAAAATCCCAAACTAGCCCAGTGAGTATTGATATAAAACATGTACCACGCAGATGACACATGTGACCCACTCCATGTTGTTCAGACATTAAAGTTCACCTCAACTGCCTCAACTATTGATACTCAACTCTGGCTTTCATTATTTTTTGAACTTTACACAAAATGGCATTGCTTTAAGGACAGTGTCATGTTTTCCATCAAGAACTACAGCACTTTGTTACAAATAATAAACTTTAAAACAACACTACCTGGTTCATGTCAAACCATACGCAAATATTGATAACCCAACACTAAACAAAATAAGTAAAAATCCCCTAAACATGCATGTTACAACTTAGTGACCATCTGCTAGAAACATATCAGTTACCTGCCTAATTGCCCACAATGACATAGAATTAACCAGCATCAGAACAGTCCTAGAACTCCTGCTTAACCCAAAGAGATACATAACACATAATTACTAAAATATGCAACATCAATTGTATCATCTTAATAAAATACTGGTTTGATTAGCCTTCTTTAATAAACTTTCAGATCAAAGCTTCCGTGCCAAGCACAGTTAGCTTGTTTCAGTTATTGTCATTACCAAACACAGAGATAACAAAATAATTTGGTCAACTAAACTTATTCAGCTTCACAAAGTGGACGCCAAAAAACCAACTCCATTACATAATATTCTGTGACGCCTAGCAACACTGCAGTATGACATAGTCTTATATGTTACAGATCACTCTGAAATGCTCACCACTGTACCATATCATAATACACCTGCACTACCCAAACACACTGGGATAACTCAATAAATTGCAAAAGCAATTTACAAACCAATCAAATACAAAAAAAAACAAGCATACAGCACTTTTCTAATGATTGAATCATTAATTAAATGGAATCAATAGCTCTCCAAAATGAATCAATTCAACTCCTCACATGGAAAAATAACTTTTGTTTCCAAAAAGAAAAAAAAAATCATTAAAATGGGATAAGACAAACATACAGAAAATAAACTGTAAGGATAACATTGTGGCCCATTGGTTGTGGTACTAATTTTGAAAGGATTGAGAAAGATATTTAGTGTTTCACTAGTTTGAGCTGCATATAGCTGCCTGCCATATGGAATATCAAGTAATAAGTCCTGAATCCATGACTCAAGTTTTAGGTCAACGATATCAAGAAGTGGCACACACAAAAATATTTTTTCAAAGTGTTTTGAAAAATGATTTTTTTTTCAATTGAAAGAAATAAAAAGTTTGTTAGTTGTAAACACTGGAAGCTTATTGAAATTATTATTATTATTATTATTATTATTATCGTTATTATTATGAATAGATATGAAAGTTGTGTAAACAATATTGGAAAATATAATTCTGAGAATGGGTTGGGGTTAGAAGAACCAATACCAAGGACAGCATGAAATTATTTCTATCAGGAGTTTTGCTTACCAGAGCTTGGTGAATACTCATTAAATGGTATTTGAGTGAAGGAGCACTGACAAGTGTAGCTTCACATCTTGGACACTTGAGGTTCTGAAAAAAATGTAAATAAAAAAAGGACAACCAAGTTCAATTAGCAACTATTATAATGCTGCAAGGACTTGAAGAGGATTTGGTTTAGCTTGGTTTAGCTCGGGATCAGTTTATGTTTATTAGGAAGTTATCACTAACTCTGGGCATGTCCGCAGTCATCAGCTTTAAAATGCAATTGATTATTAGTTGAGCACATCAAATCTAGGACAATAGTAGTAGTAGTGGGATTGTTTAGGGTACCACAAGATACACAAGAGTCATGTGTTCAGTTCCTCTGCCAGCAGCTGGAACTTTGAAATTAGGCAATCAGGAAATGTGTCCACTCTGCCAATTATATTTCGTTTCATGCTTTCCTTCACGGAATTGAATTTAAAAGAAATGAAAAGAAAACACCTAATTTCTGGTAGGAAATATAACTATTTAGCATTTTAATTGAAATAAAGTTTAGCAAAGCAGGGGAGCCACTTCATAATAAACTTTTAATAAATGGTGTACCACAATACGAAATCCATACAAAGGGCTTTGAAAAAAAAAAGAAGAAAATCAACAACGAAAAAGCTGAAAAGGAAAAGTAAACTGAAAGTAACTCACCTCAGACTTCTTGCTGCTAGTTTTCTCTTCTGTATGGCCGTCTGTGTCCTCTAACGCTTCATCTCCTACATCATAGTTAGAATCTATCTCATTGTCATACATGCTGTTCTGATCAACATTTACAATGATTCTGCGTGGGGATTTTTGCTTACGACGAGGAGTGGCGGCGTCGTAATGTTTAAATCCTGATTGCTTCTTTCTGGAGCGTTTTGAAGAAGCACTTTCAGAATCAACTGATTGTTTGGGCCATATAAGGTTAGCATCATCTAAAAGCTCTAAAGGAGTGAGACTAATTTGGGGGACTCTTTTGGTTCTCCCAGGTTTTCGTTTCTGTGAGGAATTCTGAAGATCAGAATCTGTTAAGTCAGTTTCCTCTTTCACTGAAGGAACAGAAGAATACCCATCTACTGATTTGCCACCTTCGTTATCACTTGCTTTTGAAGTCTTGTCATCTCCACCTTTACGAGATGACTTTTCAACATTCAGACGACTCTTCTGAGAACTTTTGACACTGTCAGTTTTTTTAGTGATTTCATTATCATTTAAACTAACTGGTTTGTGCAAAGGACTGCTGTCCCCAGGGTCAACGGCTATGTCGTTATATTCTTCAATTTCTGTACTCTCACCACTAGAAACATTTTCATATTTTTTCTGCTTCTCAGAAGCACTGGCAGGGCTAAACCTTGATCCCTTTTCAGTAATTAAAGACATGTCAGTTTTTTTAATCCTGACACTGAGCTTCAACGGTGTTTTCCCTTTTTCAGTAAACAATTTCTCTTTGGAATTCTGACCAATTGGTTTGGACACATAGTTACTTTTGACTCTGTCGTCTTTAGTTTGATTGTCATGATTAGAAACTGAATCATCTTCACTACCACTGCTACAATCTGACTGATTTACTTCCATGTTTGGGACATTTTCAATGGTATCATCTGAAGTATTTGAAGTAGAAGGACTACTTGGGCTGTATTCTCTGCCACCACTTTTATTCTTTTTTAAGTGCTTCAACTTCACACTGCTCTTGCTGTTGTCATGAGAAGCAGCAGAGTCTTTGCCTTCATTTATTAAGTCACTCTTTCGCAGCCATTTTTCAGGTTGTAATTTCGACAGTCTTAGAGTGAGAGCAGGAGTGGCAGGAAAGGAACGTGTATCATTGTTTTGCTGAACGGATTTCAGATTATCAAATTCTGAACCTTGTTCAAGTTTTATACTTGACACACAGTAGGTAACTTTCTTAGACTTTTTCTTGTGTTTCTTTTCTTCAACAGAAGTAAAACTGGATGAGCTTTCACGAGAAGCCTTGCTAGATTTTCGGCTCTTCGGCTGACGTTTTGTATATAAATCAGAACCTTCCATCATTCTAGCCTGAAGCAGCTGCATACGCAAACTGCGAGATGTGTCTTCCTCAGGTTGATCTGAGGTTTCCGACTGCTTACTGAAATCATCTTCTTCACTATCCTCAAAGATATTTTGTTCTTCGCTTTTTCTCAGAACTGAACTGCTGTTTTTTAAAGCACTATTTGTTGTACTTTTTCTGTAGCAATTTCTAGTTCTTGTTCCTAAAATAGATTCCTCTTTATTGATATCACTGTAATCAGTGTTGGCTGACAGCTTCTTGGAAGACCGCCCTCGTCTAATATTGCTTTCCGATACAATCAGCGCTCTTGTTTGGCGTTGAGATCTTCGAACATTATTACTCCTAAAAATAATATAAGAAATCCTGTTATTAATCAATAATTTTGCAAATGTAACATACAAATATTTTAAAGTACCTTAAAATAATTTAAAAGCTTTAGTCAAAACTGAATTCAAACCGATTTTAAATATAAAATCCTGCCTATACCGGAATACCAGACACTTGATCTAGCACCTAATTTTACAACTAAATTCCAGTACGACTAGTCCAAGGGTTTGTCTTATTTAGGGGCCAAGCTTCTAACAACATTGCATGCGATGGAACAAAACCAATTCTATGTTAGCAAGAATCATATATAAAAAGGAGAGAAGGTTAGTGGCAAAATCAATTTAAAATATACTTACCCAAACTGAGATACAAAATTATAAGTTGAACTCTGATCAATCAGGGTAGACAGGGAGAAGGCCGTATGAATGAGTGTACATTGTAACAAACCCTCAATTCTAGTTGAAACAAAAATGTCAAATGAAAAATAAAAAATAAAAAAGAAACCATTCAATAAATCTAAATGTAGCTTTTCTTAAATTTTTACTAGGAAATGTTCCAGGAAAATCACCAGTAACATGTTTATTAGGGAAAGGAATACACATTATATTTCAATTTTTATGATATAAATAGGTTATTATAAAGCAAATACACACACGTGTAAGTTTATGCCTGTGTGTGTGTGCGTGTGCATGCATGTGTGTGTTGATGCTGATGCTGGCATGGCTGTGTGGTTAAAAAGTTTACTTCACAATCACAAAATTGCAAATGCAGTCAGTCCCACAACACGGCACCTTGCACAAGTGTATCAGATTCTTTCTTTGCCATGTTGCACGTTGTTGTACACATCTTTCTCTGTTGTTTTTCAGCTTAACGGCCATATGCATAGAGACAGGAGGAAAAAGAGCATATTGCAAATGTAACAAAAGCATCTGAAATGGGGAAGTAGTGGGGGGGGGGAGAAGAAAACAGTAGGTGGATGCAGCAAAGGAAAGAAAGGCTAGAGGGCGTTGTAGAGGTGTGAGGACAGGTATGGAAAGGAAATAAAGGTAAGGAGAGTGTTGGGTGTTAATGGAGGTAAACCAGGAGAGAATATGCTGTGATGAAGAGATGGAGACCCTGCCAAGAGGGGAGACGTAAAGTAATGGAGGGGTAAGGTGAGATTGGAAGAGAGCAGCATAAACATACATTATCAGATGCATACATACCACAGGCTTCTTACAGTTTCTGTCAACCAAATCTACTCACAAAGTTGTGATCAACCTAAGGCTGTAGTAGGGGACACTTTTCCAGGTGCTATGCAGTGAGACTGAACTCGAAACCATGTGATTGGGAAGGAAACTACTTAGTCATACACTATGCTTAGTACATGGTGTAAAAAAGGAGAAAGAAAATAGCAGACAGAACAAAATTAGTATTTTTTGAAAGAGACAGGCAAGGAAGCCGTAGGAGAAGCATTATGGTGGAGGGCAAGCTAAACAATCAAGAAGAGACAACAGGCTGAAGTGGAATACAGGTATGAGTATGCCTCTGTCTATGCATGTGTGCATGTGTGTGTGTGCATGGCAAAGCTGATAGTTAAATAGTTAGAAAAAGTGAGGAGATGAATTCAGAAATTTAGACGAAAGGTTGTAGGTGTTGAGACAGAAGACGAGCTCCCGTTTCCTCTGAAACCAAGTCGTGCTGCAGGCCACATCAAAGACTGAGATGTTGTATGGGGTAATCAACCAAGTAGAACTGTCGAGAGACAAGGGACCCTATCAGCTGGTTTGTCTAAGGTAAATCAAATTGCAGAAGAAACATTGGAAAGCATATATGAGGTTGTTGGAAATACAACAGAAAGACATCATGAATAGCAGTGTGGGTGGGAGCAGGAAGGCATGTAGGAGTGGGATGAGATGTGGGAAAGGACACTACTGTCATGGAAATTAAGGGGTTTAGGTTTTTTTTTTTCTTTTACAGTTGTAGATTTAGTGTTCTTTTTCTTGAATTTGAGGTTTCCTTACGGTGCTTATCTCTATGTCCAGCCTCCTGAGAAGCTTACCAAAGCCATGCACATCTGTAGATTCTTTCAGTCATTTTATTTTCATGACCGTTATTTTGACTTTGCTCCATTTCCTTCCAGAGGTGATCAGTTATTCCTGAATTTTCTGTCTCCTCACAGATTACAGTTTTACAATGTTCTGCTAATCTTATTTTTAGAGATTTTATGGTATTCTGCTAGTCTTACTTTTAGAGGGTGTCTTGTCTCACTTTCATATTCACGGCTACATCTGTATGGAACAATTCTTGGTCTGATCTATTTTAAATGGAGACTATGTTCAGAAGAGATGGCCCAAAGTGTAGACCTGCTGAGCATTTTGGATCCTTATATCTTTGTTTCTGGAAGCTAAGCAATGGATTAAATCTAGCACCCTGGTAAGGTCATGGTGAAAGACTTTCAAACTTCGTATACTTATCTATTTTGTGTTATAGAACAGAAAAAAATTTTTGTATTCGAATTTATTTCATGTAAAAAATTGTCTTATTTCGATAATTTCAACCAATCACTGACAAGTATTCAGCTGTTTACACTTACTCCTTTGGCAGTTTAAGCTGTGTAAAGCGTATTTAATCTCCATTACTTCTGACATTTTGCAGAGAGGCAACACGTTTTCCCTAACCCTAACTGACTTGCTCCTTCCCTCAAAAACCAGGCCTTGTGCCTATAATAGAAAAGTTTATTAGCTACTGCCAATATGCTTCAGCCATTTTTTGACAAGGAAATAATAATTTTATCACCGCCAGAATCGTTTGTTTACGTAGTCAGCACTTAATGTATTCGGCTGAATGGACGTCAGTCATTGGTTGAAATTACAGAAATACGACAACTTTAACATGAAATAAGTTGCAATATAATAATTTTTCTTATGAAGACTAAGAGAAAAAGATGTTTTATATGACACATTCTACCAGTGTCCCAAGTTTCAAAGTGTTTCGTTAAGAAAATACTGGTGCCCCTGTTTTGAACAAGATCCACCATTCCACTGTTCTGGATATGTACTTATTTTATTGACCTCAGATGGATGAAAGACAAAATTGATCTCATTAGGGTACAAACTCAGAGTCAGAACTAACACCACAAGGCATTCTATCCCTCTAATTCACTGCTTGCAGGGCAGCTTCACATTGTAACTGGTTCTTGATTCCACATTTTGTAATTAATGAAAGGATTAAACATATATTCAGTTGGTGGTACCTCAATAATTCAGTCTGTTTTATTTAATCTTTCTTATATTTAACCTAAGATTACCGAAATATATTCAAACAGACTAATTTCAATGTGTTTTGCGATTAACAACTGAAATACATAAACAAATAAACACAAAAGAGTTGATGTAAGATAGGGATTAAACACTGAAGGGATTAAAACAAAAATACAAACAAAAATTTCCGTCTCTAAATATTATTATACATAAAATTAGTTCACTAAAATTATCATAAAATTTAATGAAGTTTACTGTAAAACTAATTATAGTCTTAAGAATCTTATGAGGTAAAATATTTACAGCATTCTTATTTATAAATTGAGTAATTATAAAACAGTTAATTAATGGATATGGCTCTGATATAGAGGCATCAAATTCTAAAAATAAACATCTTGTAAGAATTGATGAGGAGCTGCTAATGGCTATTAGCAGCCGAGACTTATTCAAATTGGGGAATTACAATGTGGATTACCTAGATTAGAATTTTAAAACATCAGAAATGAGTTGATTGAGAGTGGTATCTAATCTAAAAGCAAGATGTAATGCCTAACAATGGTGGATATAATCATGTTTACTTACTGCAATGTATGTATATATGTGTGTGCGTATATATTTACAGAACGAAAAGGACATTTTGTAAGACTCACCAAATTTCAAAAAAACTTATATACTAAGTCACATGGAACGAAGTAAAACTGCTGAAAAGCAATTACATAAACAGGTCCTGAAAAGTATATAAAAATGCTGGTTTCAGTTAACTTAGAATTTCATTTCTTAATTTCTAATGTAGAGTGATATTCCAATATCTAAAAATTTGTTGAACTGAAAATTCAAATGGTAACAGTTCATAGTAAACTATAATTTTTAAGAAATAACTATGGCTTCTAAGTAATTTATTATTAAGCTAGTATTGTCATAAATACAACAAATAATGGTAATTAAAGATAACTAATTATTACATGTTATCTTAGTTTTAAATAGTTTTAAGAACATCTAAAATAATCTACATATATAAAATTAAAATGGTCAGTTTTTAATGTTCTGGTATGTGACAAAGACTAAACTCCTATATAATTATCAATTTGGTTAGATTTAGATTAATTATCACATATTGTGGCTGCATAAACTAATTTTATAATTAAATAATATTTCACATAGAGAATTAAACATCTTTAAATCAATTAACATTTATTCTATGTGGTTGATGCAAAGACAGCTACTCATTAAATAATGATTATAAATAACATTCAAAATACTATCAAACAAAAAGATGTGATCTTAGAAAAAACTGTCAAAATAAAGAATTAAAAACATAACAAAAAATATAAACAAAGTAGAAAACATATCTAAAAAGTGGTATCTGGTTTTAATTCTAGCCTATCCACAGATACCACAAATTGTAATAGAGTTTTAGAGTGAACAGAAAGTAATTTGTAGCTACTGATTGTGTCAGGGGCTCAGAGGAAATAGGAACTATGCAGTGTGATACAGCAAAAAGGTTTTCAGCAGGGAAGGATAAGACAATAATGTGGCAATGATAACAGTTTGTCATTAATTCGAGATTTAAAATGAAATACCCACAATCAAAATGTGCATTTGTGTTTATTCATTTTGGCCAGGAATCATCACAGGAGAACTAAACTGCAACACAATCGTTTCAAACTCTACACCAACTGAAATGTAATCTCTATCAGCTTAACCCTTTAGCACTCAGATTAATCTGTTAAGATCATAGTTTTGAATTAATCATGCATTATCTCGTAACTTTTAGATTTCAAGAGGATTGTTCATTTTTAGCATGACAGTGTAGGGTAGGTGTGAGAAGTCGTATCTGGGCAGTTTGAACAAACATGTAGAATATTTGGGCTGGATATGGTCAATTTAAATGCTAAAGGATTAAAATTCTTTGCAAACATTCAGATTTTTAATATAATAATAACTATAAAAAAAAAGAAGAAAGAATGGCTTCATAAATGATACCAAAAATATTTAATTTTAATAAAATAAATTATTGAAATGAATAATACACAAACTATATTAATTTTCCTTCTAGGCTTACACTTATTTGTTACAGAAGTAGTATACTACAGAAGGATGCCCTACCTGTTGCCAACACTTATCTGTTTACGAATAAGGTATTTATTCCCTTGGTCCTTTATATAATGAACTGACAAGCTTTTATAAATGCTGATACTGCCTTAGCTGTGACTTTGCCCATTACTTTAAGCATGTTAAGTCAAGAAGACACAAGTACACTCACACATTACTTTCATATATAAAGACAACTGTTCATCAAACAAATTTAATGTTAAATTGACTTCTTACTCTAAGTTTTCCATACAATATTTTTGTAAATGTATTATTTTGTAGAGTATTTTATCTAGAAAATTATTTTCAATAAAGAATAACTTTTAGTATAAAATAATTGCTTGCAGATCAGATTTTTTTAATTTTTACATATGACATTTTGTTTAGAAGTTTCTAATCTAAGGGAGAAAACTTTAATCCCTTCTCCGATCATCTGCTTACATTTTATAACATTTACTATTAAAATTGACAGGTGTTGCTGAAGTTTTGCAATTTATTTTCAGTTCCCCCCACCCCAATTTTATGTATATCTGGGTATATTGTTTCAGAAAGGAGCAACTAAGTTTACGGGTAAATGCTACAAAAAGATCAAGGAAATTAACAATCACACATGGACATTATTTTTAGCATAAAAGAAAAAAAAAAACTAAATCTTTTTTGTCTTTGCAATATTTGACCATAAATAAATACACTATAAGCAACTGAATAATAAAACTCATTTGTAGGCATCTCCCACTCAGTCAAAACAATCAAATTTCCCAGAGTTCTTCACATTTTTGTAACATGAGCTTAAAAGCATTACACAAGAATAAAGCACGTTCCAGATGTTCAGAGTACCAATGTCTGAATTTCATATTAACCTTACATTTGTAATGAAAGTTCACTACAAACCAATCAGACATGTTGTGTACTCAATACCAATCGCTTTCGGATGTACTGCGTGTGTTGAGAAGAGAAAAACCCAAGTTTACTCTCAATGGCTTTTCACACATTAGCTACAAGATCGTCAACAATGCAATAAACACATGTAAACAAAATCAAAAAACCAACCAACCGACTGACCAATCACATACCTGATCCAGCATGCAATGAAGCGGAAAAATTCACTCTTTACTCTTTCACTTGTTTCAGTCATTTGACTGTGGCCATGCTGGAGCATCACCTTTAGCCGAGCAAATCAACCCCAGGACTTATTCTTTGTAAGCTTAGTACTTATTCTATCGCTCTTTTGCCGAACCGCTAAGTGACGGGGACGGAAACACACCAGCATCGGTTGTCGAGCGATGTGGGGGGGGGGGGGGGACAAACATATATACATACATATATACGATGGGCTTCTTTCAGTTTCCGTCTACCAAATCCACTCACAAGGCTTTGGTCGGCCCGAGGCTACAGTAGAAGACACTTGCCCAAAGTGCCACATTCTTTTACAACTTTGCCTACAACAATGTCAAGGAAATGTTTTGCATCCAGATCCTACCTGCATCTAAAATAAGTATCAACAACATACTAGGGTTGAAAAAATAGCATTACAGTCATGATGGCATTGTTGAAAGAAAAGCAGAGAAGATATTTATTATGGCTGGGTTTCAAACACAGGCTGCAGCAACAAAGTCCACTCACCACACTTCTCAGTCCATCATCACTGCCCCTGGGTCCTCGATGCATTCTAGGTCAGTGCCTGCAATCAAGTTGTCAATGTGTGACAATGTTTTCCTCCTCTCCTTACATCACCATGAAGTGGGTTCCACAACACTAATTTGGATGCTTGCCACATGCAATGACGCAATAGTCGCAGCCATCTTTGCCTGATCTTCTCACTAACTTTCAGCAGGTCTCCATAAAGACATTCATTTGTCATATGCTGCTGCCATTTTACATTAAGGGCCATTCGTAACATTCTTGTGTAGCGGCCATTTAATCTGTTTGATTTAGCAAATTAGTTGTTGACTTTGTCTTTAATTCTTCTCGGATCAATCAAGAACTGGAATTGATTCAAAACACTATGCTCTCTCCAAAAGGTTGCCTTGTACTAATGAGATATTAATTAAAACAGTAGTGTAGGACAGTAGAATCATTAGACTAACCCTTTCACTGCAAATTTATGACAGTCTAAGAAATCCTTATTAAAACAATATCTCCTAACACTACCTTTGCTTCTAATCTTGCTAAGGTGAGCTTTGTTGTCATTTCTCTGTGGTAAATAAGAATCAGTAACATACTAGACATATTTCAGTCAGCAGTTTGCCCCCATTCCCACTAAAATTGGATTTTAGTCAATATTTAGTGAAAATAGAATATTATATGTAAATGGTTGAGAAGATCCATCAAATGTGTCAACTTGCATGAAATACAGATACAAATGGGCTGCACAAATAAGTGAAGGTATTAGCCAATATGTATGTTTTGAAGAGTTTATTACTGGATATGGATGAAAATACCATGCACTGAGAGTGGCGAGTACTAGTGGCCGAGGAAAGACAAAACGTTGTTGTTTAGCCCAGGATCAGTCAGATCGAACAGAGCTAATTTCAAGATATTCCCGTCTTTTGCATATCAAGAACTACATTGTCCAATGTGTCGTTCCAGGATAGGTGATTTTATGGCAATTAAGTTGTTATTTCTAGCAGGTCGAGCAACGACGTAGAGGCTCCCTAGTTTCATCGTAACAAGGGGTGATGATGCCAGACTCAAGTAACGAAGCCTCACAGAATAGATGGTACAGGATCCAGACGAGACAGGGTTCACAGACCCGGCTAACTCATACCAAAGTGGGGAATAATTTTTAATACGATGCTAATATAAGGATTGATTTTACACCTTCATTTTCCAAGATAATAAACCTCAATAAGATAATCAAATCAACTATAAGCTTTTTTTTTTTTTCTCATAAAAGATTTTGTGTTTACGTAAGATATTATTTCACTTTAATTTCTGTAAATTTAAAAAACCTTATAAAAATAACATGAATCACTTTAACAGAAAGAAAGCTATTTTTTACTTTTATTGCAAAATTATATTTCATACACAACTTCCTGTCATTACTGCTGCCGCAAAAATTTCGTTTCGTACCAACAAAAATTACGATTACTCTTAGTTTAAGTTCAAATCCCGACAGGTTCCGATAAAATAAATGCCATTATTACACAAAGGGGAATTCAATTAATAACACGTTTGCTAAACAAAAACCATCTCTATAATTAAAAATCATTAAATGTATTAATTCAGAGACCATTTATTAGGAATATATTCGAACAGTTGTTGATACCTTTAAGGTAGTAACGGTGCTTCAGTTCTTGACGAAACTAGTTATGGTGCCACTAATTGTCCATTTCTTGTTGGACCTGTTTTATTTACGTGTCTCTAATATGTTTAGGAAAAACCTATGCACTTTATAACTTCACATTGCCTCTCTCTTATAATTCTGAGTCCACATGCCTCACAAACAATCACTGTAAATCATAGCTCCTAGGTTTCTCCAACTAAATAAACTCCAATGACAAAACAGAATGTAACTTTTATTTATTAAAGTAAGCTATTTAGTATTGGAGTAAGCTAAACCACCTGAAAGGTAAAAATGGGAGATGAAAGAAACAAAATTTAAATACAACTGAAAATCTTAAATTGAGTGAAATACCCGTGGACACAATATATATATAAATATATACATAACACCTGTACTTTGTGTGAGAAGTCCCCAACCAATTCTATGAGAATTCGCTTCCTGAAGAGGAAAATAACTGCTAAACTTCCAATTTCGTTCGTGGAACTATAATATAATCGATTCCTAAAATCTTATTCCTATAAATCAGATATTCTTAGCAGCAAAAACATGTCAAGTGCTCTCAATGAAGTCCTCAATTATTTTACAAAATATTCTTTTTTTTTATTTTCTAAGTTTTCAAGGATGCGATCTCGTCAGGAATGCCTCGTCATATCTGATATTTTTTTTTTTAATAATTAGGGTTAATAAACCTCGGAGAGAATCGAATCATTTATTTGTTCCTTGTCTTTAAAAATAAACAAAGTGAAAAAAATCCAAGTTGCGTGGATAATGAAAGACAGAAAATACACGGCAAATGGTTAAAAGGAATAAACACTTCCCGTGCGATTGTAAATAATAATAATAAAATATTAATGAAAACGAAATCGAAAATATTGTTGAAAAAGCCAAAATAATAACCGATAGGATCAATAGAAACGATCAAATGTATTATATCGATACAACATAAATATTCGGTTGAAGAAGTTCAAAATATTTTAGAGATCGAAAGAGGTAAAAACTAAACAACCACGAATAATAATAAATTTTATTAAAAGTGAATTAGGAAGTGATTACTTAAAAACTTAAGAATTAATTGCTTTAATATGGTTAATTGAATTAATTGGAGAGAAAAGAGGTAAGTGTTTGTGAAGGAGCCTGTAGATGTTCCTGCACATCGTATCATCATCAATCAAAGTTATCAATGGTCTTCTAATGAACATTTCATCAAGCAAATAGTAGCACTCAGGTGCCAATAACTCACTAATGAGCAGTGATACGAGCAACGAAAGGTATCTGGAATTTTACATTCGACAAACAGTGAAACGTTTCCCTTAAAATGGTGAAATATATGTTGCACGGAAAAGGGAGGGGATTTACCATTTACAAGAAGAACAATAAACAGGGTCTGGAGATTGTAAAGGAGAGAGTTGAAAGGGGAAAAAAAAAAGAAGTGATGTTACAAGAATATGGTTTACATCGACTGTAGAAAATAAAACGAAGTTATAAAAGAAAATAATGCTTTAGGCAAGGAGGAAGAAAGTTTAAAAAGAAATGCGCTGGAGCAGAGAGTGAAGAAAAGTCCATACTGGTGTAATGGAGCAACATAGATCCCGACAGGAACGTAACAAATTAGCCAAGAATTAAACGTTCCAATAGCGATACAATAAAGGAAGGATAGCTATCACAAAAATCTAATCCTAAATAATTAATTTTAATTACGATGTATTTTATTTTTTAAACTCAAACTGAAACCGGTGACCAAGTAGCTTCCATGATAAGGGCTGACAGTTCGAATCCTAGCTAGGCCAACGTAAACCCTCACAGGGTGTTATATAGATTAACACGTGCCTTTTAATTCATTTATTGCTAAAGTTGAGAAATAAATACCATTGAAAAAATAAACACAAGCAAATCATGATTTGAAGATTATTATATGTACGTACATGATTACTGGGCGATGATTCGAAAGTGGTCAGTTCAACATGGTCGACATGTTTATTTGAGTCACGTGGTACATGTGCATAATAAATGGCGCGGCTGCTGAGCTGCCGTCTTTCACTGTCGGCTGCCGTCGTTTCCGTTACACTCTCGCAATGGTAAAAGGTAGTCTACATAATTGACAATAGCGATTAATTATTCGAGTTGTTTCATTTTATTTTTTTTCTTTCACCTATTTATCTTCTCAGATAAATACTTTTTGTTTAGGAAAAAAAAAATGCTACTTTCATATCGCGAACCTATAATTGTAAATTTCAGGTAAAATAACTAAGAAAATTAGAAAATTTTCAATGAATTATGTTCTTTATGGTAGTACTGTTTTACAAAGAAATAAACTTAAAACAAAGTAATTTTCGACAATCATTTTTAGTTTGTTTGGCGGCCGGCGGAAGAATTTCTATTTCGCGGCTGTGCTGCGGCCAGCTCAGTTTTGGTACTCGTTGAGAGTGGGATTTTTTTTTTAGTTAAAAATACGAGATTTTGTTTTTATGCCGAGGTATATCGTTCAGTGTTTCAACGACCAGCGTTAAGTAGGAGAAAATTACTTAAAAGAGGAGAAATTGAATAATTTCTCATATTAAATAATGGAAATGGGGTCACTCACAGTTAAAACTCTCACTAAGTGACTGGGCAAATTTCAATAGCGACTTCACAGAGAGGCTCGGACCTTTTCTCTCAGTCTATCATCATGAGTATTCTATGAGGTGGCCCTTAAAAAATACTTCCTTGTTTTGAGTCAACCTTGTCCTCATTCTTTTCCTTCTCTCGCTCCACGTTTTGAAAGTGAGATCCAGTTACATAATTAACAAAATACTGACAGTACGAAGTCGAAGCCCATTACCGCTAACTCGGCCGTCTGCAGCCAATGATCTAACAAACCCAAATTATTAGATGCATTATACAGTCAAATTATCAGCATCATGCTGACGAACCCACTAATAATGAGTTCTAGTATTCATTGCCACCTTTTGAAGTACACGTTCCCTACCCATGGTCCAACAACTCACTGTCCACTCTTACTCCATTCTGCTGCTAAATTATAAAGCATTCTCCAACCAAACAAATGCTAGACAGAGTGACTCGCTCTTAGCCGAGTATTGTCTCACTAGGAAAATTGCATCTGTGAAACCGTTTTGGGGAACAAAGTCAAACAGCATTTCATCTAGGCTAACTCTGTTCCTGATTGATTGGGCTATGACTCCTTCATTACCTGATCCAATAATTTCCTTTGCTCTTGTATCAGTTTGCAGCGATACTGCTATGCTAGTCTTTGGGTATCCAGTGGAGCATGTTCACTTAATTTCTTTTTTTCTAGTCTTTACAAATCCTTTCCATTCAGGGCCTGCATCTCACAACCTGCAACTTTGCAATACTTACACAAGAATCATACAATCTGCTTTTCACTTTGAGAGAAACCATTTGTAGTTGAATGAATTTGTTTCAGCCTCTTCATATTATGGCGACAAGACTTTTGGAACATTTCCCCTCACTGCTAATTATGTTACCTAAGTAACAGAAGCTATCAACTGGTTCTTAAGAGCCGTCCAGGCATCTAAAAGAATCTAGTTCAGGAAGATTTTACAATAAATTTAGTAAATAAAATTGCAGTTGCTTTAGAAATTTCTACATACATTAAAGAAAAACTTACAAAAATAAATACATGATGATGATGATAATGATGACATACATATTTCTTTTTGTAAACATAATGAAAACACAGAAATTGATTTTAACATTTATTGATAATTTTAAATAGTCAATTTAATAAATATTTTCTTTTTCCAAGGTTGTGTTTGTAAAAATGTAATCAATACTTTCTATTGATTTTGCACGTGTCAACTCTCACATTGCACAACTGCAAGCAATGATACAGCATTATTTTAGGCACTTGGCAAGAATTTTGAATATAAATTACATAACAGTAAACTTATTTTTTGCCACCTTGCTTTCTTTTTTGTCATTTATAACTTTAGGAGGTCAGAAAGCAACCTGGACATTGTGGAAAAGTTATCCAAATTACAAGGTCAACATGCCATTATGGCGGCTGCATCTTCACAGCTTGTGTAATTACATTCCCAGGGTTGTAGCAGTTCAAGTCGCTAAGTTCTGGACGGCTTTTCATAAGACAGGCAATTTGTATCTTCTTATAAGGCACTTTGTGACATCCATGCACTTTCCACTGGCTCAGTCCACCTGACTGCAAAGAGGTTGTATAGCCATGTAGTACTTATTTTAAGGATGTTTCTTTAATCAGGTCAACACACCTAATATATTAAAGAACATGTCTGACATAAATAAGACTTGCCACCTTCTTCTTAAGATAACGACTATACACTGCAAGACATCGTTAAAGATGACAAAAGGTGCTCCACTGGAAAGAAACAAAAACAAACACGAGAAATAATTAGAAAATTACTATTTGTAAATCTCACAAGGAGAGATATTCAGCAACAGTACTTTGGAGTAAAGATTATTTGCCAACATAACACGGCAGTCCAGGTTTAGGACGAATGTTGCAGTAATTTAGCCCCAGGAGACATCATCTCCAGCTGGCTATACGACACAATCTGTGTTCGAAAATATAAGGACACAGATTGTGTTGTATAGCCAGCTGGAGACAATGTCTCCTGGGGCTAAGTTACAACAACATTCGTCCTAAACCAGGTCTGCCATGTTATGTTGGCAAATAATCTTTACTCCACTAGAAATAATATTAAAACATAAAAAGCAGAAGAAATGAATATGAAGTGAATAAAGACACTTTAACTACAACATTGCAATACATTAACACAATGATAATTGTTATTTCATGAAATAAATCGACAAGTGTACAGTTTAGTTGTCTTAAAGATTTCTTTGTTGGTTCTTCAGTATCAAGAGAAAACTCTACAGCAGACAAAAGACTTACAAAAACAAGTAATATTTGTCTGATGAAAATAAAATTTGTCCGATACAAGTAACATTAATCTGATGAAATAATATTTGTCTAATGAAAATAATATTTGCCATTGACTTATATTACTTTGTTTTCCCTGCAAATGTTGTTATATGTTAGCCGTTTAATTATTTACTCATTAAATATGCTTCCACCTACATAACTCACAATAATTAGTGGATTTTAAATATTCAAAAGGTGTAAATTATTTTGAGTGAATTATTTTTTAAAGAATTCAAATTTTGTAGAACAAATAATTTAGTATTGGAGCACCAGGAGAAATATTATAAAAAAAAAGACTGATTTCTTACAATGAGAATCTCGTTCAACTGTGATCTTTACAGCAGAACAACATTGTAAAAATGGTATCCATTTAGCAAAATTCTCTTCCATTACTGCCAATGTTTCCAAACTGAAATTAATCCAATTTTCAAAATATAAAAATTTGATGACAAAATTAGATCAGTTCACATCATGAATATAATATTTGCATACTTATTCGTAATAGCTGTAGAGTCGCCATTTCCTTTCTATATAGCAATAACTCCAAGAATGTGTTTAAACTTGTTCATTCATTATATATATTATGTTTACTTTGCAGTCTAGATCTCTTGTTGGTAGTTTCACAAATCAGACCTGCTACGGAGTGTGAAAAGGCTGGACATGTACATGTGTGTGGATGTGCAGGCATGGCTGTATGGTTAAGAAGCTCGCTTCCCAACAAAATGGTTTCAGGTTCAGTCCCACTGACCTCTCGACACCTGGCATAGAACCACCTCCCCACATCAAATACACCTGACTACACACACACACACTCTCTCTCTCTCTCTGTCTTACTTGAGGGTTTTTTTCTTGTCTTGCAAGTTACTTGGCAACCTTACTAGTGCTGGTGGCATGAAAAAATGCACCCTAGACATGCTGTAAAGTGTGGTCAGCAGTGTAAACCATGCCAAACCATGCAAATGCTGACATTGGAGCTTGACACAGTCCTGTGGACCAACGGATTCTTGTCAAACTGTCCCATCCATGTCAGCATGAAAAATAAACATTCAATGATGATGATGATGATGAAGGTATGTGTGTGTGTGTGTGTGTTGAGTTAGCAGGTTAATCAGGGATGCAACTTGAAGACATAGGATAACAATTACTTCTTTACCCTTTGGTAACTGATTCAGAGCTGATAAAGTAAACTGAAAGGGAGAAAAGTTTTGTCGGGAAACTAATGAGAGAATTACAAACAACTGTTTCTGTTTCTAATTAAAAGAACTTACACACACTCACAGAATTAACTTAAACTGGTTGAGTAGAAAGAGATTAAATTAGTTGAGTAGAAAGAGAGGAATGCAGTAAAAAAGAAAAGCTGGAATAAACTTGTGTAATGTCTTAGACTTGACCTGATTTTATCAATTCCTTTTTTCCAATGATTGCTGAGACGAAGGGCTATTGACAATATCTGATCAAGCAGACCGCTGAAAACAGAACTCTTTTTCACCAGGAAACAATACTGAAGAATTTGTTCCAGATATTCTTCATGGCAGGATAACATCTCATCCAGATCAACTGACGTGTTCAGTGAATTGAGGAATTCTCTACTATGAACTATCTGCAAGAACAAAATAAAAATTTTAAAAATTTCTTTTAATGTTACCATATTCTTAGAGAAATAAATCAAAAATTAAAAGAAAGTTTTTAAAGGTTCAGTACAGTCAAACATATCTCTCTGGAAACTCATAAATTTTCCATTAATTGTAACTAAAAAAGAGGTGAAGAAAAAAAAAAGTCAAAAACAAAAGCTTACCTGATGCATTATATGAGAGTTAAGTGTATTTGTGAAATACAGTAGACGCATACGCAAAATGTGAAATCTGTGAATTGTTTCTTTGCGTAATGCTTCTTGACTTGAAGTTAACTCTTTCCTATTTCCCTGAAGCTTTTCCAATTCTATAAATAAACACAGATAAAAAGTAATAACATTGTATGAAATAATCATCATCATCATTTAACACCTGCTTTCGATGCTGGCATGGGTTGGACAGGTTGACTGGAGCTGGCAAGGCTGGAGGGCTGCCCAGGCTCCAGATGTAGGTTTTGACAAAGTTTCTACAGCTTGATCCATACTATTTCCTTACATTCATTAATCTACTGATGCCAGTAAAACACAGAATTTCAATATAATTCCTACACACACACACACACACACATCAGTAAGTTTAAGAGTAAACACTGTCACAAGGACTTCAACATTAGACTTTTAATGAACAAAACTATAAAAGGTAATTCTCAGTCTTTTAAATTGATAATACCTTTAAGACCAGAAATACCGTTTTAAAATCAACAACACCTTTTTTTTGAAGTCAGCAATAAATTTTTAAAAATCAGCGAGAATTTATGGATATCAATATCTTTGGAATCAGTGGTACCTTCTTCTTTATATATTCTCCATTATTCTGCAGATGAGTCATTTTATTTTTTTAGCCTTTGCTTTTGTAGCTATTTTATGTATTCCTTAAAATACAGGTTCACAATATTAGTTGCATCACATTAAAACTATTACCTTACTTTGGGTATTGCATAGAGTAGAAAAAAAATTCTCATCAAAAAGAATTGGTAATTCAAAATATGATCCAAAAAAAATCTGTTCTGTTAGTGTTATAGAGAAAAACAACATGCTTACCATCAAAGCGCAGAGTATCCAGGGAGAATTTTACACGTTTGATCTTCAGTAACATCTTAAATATCTGATTATATTTTGTAATACTTTTGGAGCTAATAATCATATTGACAGGCCATGGGATCTGAAGTAGAAACAATTTATTTCATTATTTTCCCCCTTATATGTGAGTGGCTTGAGAGTAAGAAAAGGGTATGAAAAATAATTATTAAATATTTAATGATATAACAAAGATCCATTACTAATGAAGTCATTTGAATTACAACAATTACGAAGAATGTAATGTTAAAAGATAGACTGAGTTGTGAATACTTACAGCATATGCTAAGTTGATACAGTCTGTATCATTCAACTGCATATCAGCATCGATGGCTGGTGGACGAGGCAGTTTCTGTACAAATACTGAAAGCCTAAACGTAGTGAAAAAACAAAGAAAAAAAAAGATATACTTATCTGAAATAAAAGAAAAAAAATATCTAGTGGCAAGATTTAGCAACGGAACACAAGAATAGTGCCAACATCATACAACAATCAGCTGGTAGAGGGATTGATTTGATAGGAGCTGATTCTTGGGTTAAAAAGTTATAACTACAAACCTTGTCATAATAATGGTTTAAAAATTGGGTAAAAGGTCAGCAATTTTTGCTAAAAATAGACAAGCCAGTTACATTGACACCAACGCCCAACTGGTACTTATTTTATTGACACCCCACCCCCAAAAAATGAAAGGCAAAGGTGACCCAGCATTATTTGAACTCAAAATGAGAAGCAGGAAGAAATGCCACTAAGTATTTTGTCTGGCATGCTAATGATTCTGTCATCTCAGCACTTTAAATCCTACCAAAGTAATTTTATTGTTTTTGAATGCTGGTTAAAAAAAACAAAAAAAACGACAAATAATTTTTTTGTGAGTTGCAGTAGGGAGTGTATAATTAATTAAATCAACTTCAGTCCAGGACAAGTAATTAATCATTTTATCAACACCAGCAGGATGAACATTAACGTTGACCTTGGCAGGATTCAAACTGAGAATTAAGAGGTTTTAGAATAAACTTGAAAAGACTCTGCAGTCAACTTGAAAATGGCTGTGCTTGATATGCACAAAAAAATTAAGCAGAAATTTCATGCAGTGTACTCAATAGGGGTGCACAGGAGGAGTATAGAGGAATCAATAATTGGTTAATGGCAAAAGAATACTTTGTTTGTGGTGGATACACAGAAACAGGGAGAAGGTAGAGCACCAGAAAAATAAACTTGTTGCAATGTTTGAGAGGCTGTATAAAAATTAGAGTTAAATATCATCCCGAAGAAGTGAGGTTTGCATTAATTTATATATAAATACAACAAAAATAATTCATTGGAAACAAATGGGAGACTTACTTGCCAATTTCATCAGGAAAGTTTTTCTCAAGAGCTTGTCTTAATGCTCGATTCAAGAATGCAACATTTATGTGAGATTCTAGCTGATGCTGCATCTACAAAAGCAATAGAGTTGATTCAGAAGATAACTTAATTCCAGTTCACAGGGATTCTGTAGAAGTAATGGTTTCTAATTTTAGCAGGAAGCTGGCAATTTTGAGGGGAAGGGATTAGTCAGTACTGTCAACCCCAGTTCTTGATTAGTATTTTATTTTGTTGACCCCACATACAAAGTGAAGTTGACCTTACTAAGATTTGTACTCAGAATCTCATGAGGTGGAAGAAATGCTGCAAGACCCCAACCAATCTCTCAACTTGCCACCTTTTGATTCTGTAAAAGCTAATAAACCTACAAACGATCTTCAGAAAGATTTTGGTTACTGAGTACCTTTTGAGTGTTGGACCTCACAGAAGTGTGGTGGCTGAGTTCCTTTCAAGCGTTGGGCCTCATGGAGGCAATGACCAAGACCTTTGGCATTATGTTGTGCTTGAGAAGACCCATCTAGCCGAGCAAAATCGCAGTCATGGCAGATACCGATGTCATGCAAATTGGCATCCGTGCTGGTGGCACGTAAAAGCACTCATTACACTCTTGCAGTGGTTGGCATTAGGAAAGGCATCTAGCGAAAGAAAACCATGCCAAATTAGACTCGATCCTGGCACAGCCTTCCAGTGTGCCAGCCCAGTCAAACTGTCCAACCCATACCAGCATGGACAATGGACGTTAAATGATGATGATGATGATGATATAAGATATGATTTTGACCCTTTAGTACCCACTGTTTTAAAGAAATAGCTTTGAAGAGAATTTTATGTAGGAGAAAAATTAAATCCTTATTGAATTTATTTACTTACACCATAAAATAGCTTTGTATAAAATTCAAACATTGTGTCTCCAGCTTCCATTAGAAAGAAATTCTGAAACAGTAATAAAAGAATGATGGAAAGAAAGAAACTTTATTTCTACAATAACACATTCATTTGACAATATTATATTTCCATTTAGCGCAAGGATCACACATTATAAAATAATGTTAGTGTTAGGAAGGGCATTCAGTTATTGCAACTATGCCAAATTGCAATGCACAAGTGACCCATTTGCAATGGTAGTAACTCTGAACAAGAATTGAGGATTGTGATCACTCCTCCAATGCATGCCAAAATAGAAAGCCACATGCTTAAATAAAATAAGTCAAAAATGGAGTGGAATGAACGATGTGGTCTCAGAATACCGAAAGTCTGGATGATACAGGCAGCAGAGGATGGAAGTTCTGAATTAAATAAGTGACAAAAGTAGGAAACGTATTTCTCTTTCATTCAATATAAATTTTTGTCTTTGAAATGCAAAAGAAAAAAAGCACCCTTTCAAAAATGAAAACTTTAGGAATTATTAACTTACCCTCATAGCTGTTAAGTAATCCCAGACATTATGGTCAGTAATTATGGATTGTACAACTTGTTGGCATATCCATAAACACTTATCTCTGATGAGAGGATACAGACAATATTCCATAACATGTTCTATTGGATGAATACATTTCCAGCTGGACATCAGACATTTGGTTCTAGGAGAAAAACAAATTCCCAATCGATCAATCAATCAATCTATCTACACGCATACATATATATTTATGTATGTAACCTATATAGCAGATTTATAAACTGGACAAATTTAGCTATTTCTCTGTAGATTGAAAAAATGGAAAAAGCCTTAACTGATGTTCTCATCAGAGGTCTGTACATAAATTTGATCAATCTTATGTATATTTATATATATAATTGTTTTAAATGTGTGTGCGTGCAAATATATATATACAGACCCACAAGCCAATCAGCTGAGAAATCCATGATGACTGCTTTTTGGGATGACAAGGGTATTGCTCTCCTTCAGTTTCTGGAATGTGGTTGTACAGTGAACATTGAGACACTTAAAAAGCTTAGAGGATCCATGGGAAGGAAGAGACCAAAGAAGGATCAGGAAACAATCCACATTCACCATGACAACGTGAGACCACACACATCTTTGGTAACAAATTAAGTGGCAAGAAATTCAGATTGGTCAGTGGTCTCCATCCACTATACAGTCCAGATCTGGCACCCCCTAATTTTCACCTGTTCAATCCAATGGAGTACAATCTTTGAGGACAAGGATTTTATGAAACAGATGAGGTGAAGGGAGTACAACAGTGTACATCCGGAATTTTTCAAAGAGGATTCAAGAATTAGATTCAATAATTTTACCCAGCATTTTGCCTGGTCTGCTAACAATTCTGCCAGCTCACTGTCTTAGGAATTTGTCACTTGAAATCCAGGTTTTTCAGGTTTAACCCTTTTGCTACTAACTCGGCTGTAACTGGCTCTGGCTCTGTAGTACAAATGTCTTGTTTCCATAAGTTTTGAATTAAAATCTTCCACCAAACCTTAGTCACAATTTATGTTCCTAACACTAGCTTAATGATAACTAAGTTATTTTACTAAATTCTTTGTTATATTTAAAATAATTGAAAGAAACACAGAGTATCTCAAAATGAATACAATAACGAAAGGGTTAATACAGAAGGACAGAAACCCACCAGATCAAACTGGGTGAATCTGTAAATGACTTTGTTCGCATTACTATGGAACCATTTGATAATGATAGTGCTGCAGTTCGACTGGATTAACCCAGTAGCCCTTAACAATGACAAAGAATTATTGATTGGAGCCTGGTGCAGCCTTCTGGCTTGCCAGCCATCAGTCAAACTGTCCAACCCATTCCAGCATGGAAAGCAGACATTAAACGATGACGACGATGATGATGATAAACAACAATGTTGACTTCAAAGCAATACTCTTTTACTTACGTCTCTCTTACATCACATTGAGGTGAAGATGTTTTAAGCCCTTTTTTGAAAAGAGAATCCAGATTTATTTGTAATAAAGGGTTGCACTGATCATCCAATACCTTCTTGGTTGGAAATTCTAAATGAATAGTATCATTGGTATTAATTAAAGGAATGACATCTTGACCGCCACCACGATTTACTTCTTTATCAAGATACTCATTAAGACAGGTGAGAAACATTTCAAACAATGACTTGGAATTCTGATCTGAAAAAAATAAATAAATAAATAAAAAGTCAGTTTACTCAGCTGACAAAAACGAGTTGTACCTGTATTTCAAAGGACCAGACTTGTCACATTCAGTGTGACACTAAATCTTCTTGAGAACTACATTAAGCATGTCTGTGGAGTACTCAGCCACTTGCACATTAATTTCACAAGCAGGCTGTTCTGTTGATTGGATCAACTAGAACACTCATTATAGCTGACAGAGTGCCAGATTTTTTTTTTTATTTGGAAAATAATAAAATAAATGGAAGGATTTTGTCAAGTAACTTACTTTTTCATTATTAAGTTGGTGTGGGAACATAACTTAGCAAAAAGTTCTTTCACAAAATTATAATAGGTTCCATTTTAAGCAAAGACACTTTAAAATGATGTACTTTCAGGTGGATTGGTATGAAAATGTTAAAAGAAGTGAAAGCACAGACTTACATTGTAAAGGATTTTGTTTGATTAACAAAGTATTCAAACAGTCCAGGGTGTTGAAAACATCCATAGATTTTCCTGCTTTAATAATTGGTTCTAGAATAGTGTTCAAGAAATGGGGTGTCCAGTCATGAATGACATAAGCAACCTCACTGAAGGAACTGGTAGCATCATCCTTAACTTCGCTCTCAAGAATAGGACTCTGTGAGTTAGTGTTGGAAAATTTGATGACAAGTGACTGTTCCCAGAATGTTTCATCAAGGGTCAACGGTATTTGACTTCTAGAAAGAAAAAGAGAAAAAGAGAGAGAGAAATCAGTGTATTTTTAAGTGTAAAGAATTATTCAGTATTTAGCAATGTGTTAATTTATTTTCTGGTATTCTGTGAGATGGCTGGCCTTGGCGAAATATCTTGCCTGGAAACAGGTGAGGACTGGCACAAGGAAGGGCATTTGGCTACAGAAAATCTGCCTTAATAAGCTTCCATTATATATATATATATATATATATATTATATAAGCACACACACACACACACATATATATATATTATGTGAACCTTACCTTTGAATAATAAATTCTTTATGAAAATCCTGCAGTTGACCATTGGTGATCCATTCATCAATAATATTAATATAGGGTCGAATTGTATTAATCCATAAAGGAAAAGCTATTGAGAGCTGTAAAGAGAAAGAACAATTAGGAAAAGTATTAGAAAATATTCTACAGGAGAAGTGAATTATTCAAAAGCTCACAATATCACATTAATACAACTTTGATTACAGTTACTAATCAAATATTATTAAATACAAGTACAAGTATTTATCTGCATATTAGATGTAGATGATCTAATTAATGTAGATAAACATGATGTAACTTATTGTCATTCTGAATGTTGATGACTGAAAATGAAGTCATTTTACAGCTAAGGTTTGTAGCGTTTTAAATGTTAAATTTTACAGAGTTGTTTCCTAGGTCTTCCTTCCCTTAATAAGTTCCAGTGTGTCTTATATGATGAATATATCATCTGTGTAGATTGTACATTCATGTTTTGATATCATTTTGTTTCCTATTATGGTCATGTAGGAAGGCTCTACATATGATATTTCTACATCAAAAACAGTATATATTCCATATTTATTGTTGAAAATCTTTTAAAAAGATTTTGATAAAACTGAATCATGGAGGTGTTTAATTTGAAATATTTTTAATATCTTCTTTGGGAACAAAAGAAAAACATTACATTAAATACAATAATAATTCTGATGACAGTGACTTACCAATTTTGTCTGATTCATGAGATGTAATTCCATCACTTTATCATAGAGACAGCTCAATAAAGCAGCTGCTTTTTCACTGCTGCTTTCAACTGATTTAAACTTCTGTACACCATTCACATAAATATTATAAATAAGTGTAAGTTTTTCAATCCAGGGTTCAAGTTGTTTTTGTAGAATAAGAATTGTAATTGTTGTCTCTGTTTGAAAAACAATCTCAATATGAATATAAAATGCCTTCATATAAATATAAGTCTTAAGTTTTAAATAAAGATACAGGAGGGAAACTTGTAACATTGTCAGGGGATAAGGCTTGTAAAGTGACTGTCATCTCTGTTTTTGTTCAGATGCAACACAAGCATACTGGCAGTCATTCAGAGTGAAGGAGATTGAAGATAATTTTTAAAAAAAGTATAAAATATATTCTTTTCTACTGAAGGCACAAGGCCCAACATTTTTGGGGAGGGGAACAGTCGATTAGATTGACCCCAGTATGTAACTGGTACTTAATTTATTGACCCCGAAAAGATGAAAGGCAAAGTCGACTTCGGTGGAAGTTGAACTCAGAATGTAAAGACAGATGAAATACCACTAAGCATTTCGCCCGGTGTGCTAACGTTTCTGCCAGCTTGAAGTATAAAATATATTGTTTCCTTTATTTTATTTTGATACGAGAAAGTGGAAGAAAACAATACTAAAGATGACTTTACCAAAGCTAAAATTTATTCTTACCTTGTTTTTGTACATTCTGTTCCAACTTGCACAGCACTGATTTATATTCATGTACAAATTGGTCAATAGAAAATGCAAAGGCTTCATAAGTCAAAGAATTGGTTTCTTTAGATTCTTGGATATTTACTGGTTTCTCAGAAACAGAATCAATGAATGACATCAGTTCCATTATCAGAGCACCTGCCTTCAGGAAAATATGCACACTATTCTCAAGTGCAATCTGGAAAACAAAAATTGTGTCCAGTTTTCTTAGAAAAAATACTAAGAAAAATCTACTATTTTGAAGCATTTGGTAAAATAAGAATAAAATTACGCCAGCTTGGAAAAACAGACATAAAAACAAATGATAAATTTTATTTATGTTTTATGATATGTTAACTATGTGCAGAAATTTTGATGGTGTATATATGTGTTTGACAGCAAATGAATAGTAAATTGCATGAGTTATGCGTTTCATAAATTGGATTCTTAGGTCGTCTTTAATTTGGAAGTTTCATCAATTTAAAGCATCTCTATGTGTAAAGAAACATTTGCAAAAGAAAGTGCTCTTTTGAACAGATGGATTTTGAATAGGAATACAAATTTGAAAGATGGACCCTTAACATAAAAGACAAAAAGGATTTACTTGCTGAAAGACCAAGCTATTTTAATAGCAGAATGAACATGATCCAGTGGCTTGCCAAACTAGTTGCATGTATTGATCAGTTACTAACTGTCCAATTGTATGTTTGCAACAGTTTGTTTTCAATGCAGGAAAGACCAGTTTGTATCTGGAGCCTACCCAAGGATATAAAAACCCTTGCATTCCATTTCGCTTCATCTTTGGCAGTAGCCATTGACCATACACGTGTTGAGTCAGCGTTGATGAACCAGAAATATAGACATACACAAACACTTTCAAAACTTCTATCTAAGGGGAAATATCAGAATCCTCAATTCATTTGAAAATTTCCAATACTTGTGAATGAACAGAATTAAAATCACATAACTTACTTGAGAAAGATGTGTCAGTCGAATATTTTCTCGAAGTTTGTAGTTTGTTCCAGTATATTGAAATATAAAGGTGTCAGAAGTACCAAGCAACATCCTACAAAGGAAAATATCATTGGAAAATAGTTCAAGTGAAAGAAGTAAAATACAAAAACTACTCAAAAAAATTTCTGTATTTTTTCAAAAGTATCAGAAGGATTAAATACAGCTGCTTGTGTGTGTGTGTGTGTGTGTAAATACACAACCGAAAAAACAAAAAATAAAACAACAGAAAAAAAAAATACTGGGTGAATCACGAATTCAAAAGAAAACTTATTTCATCGAAACTAAACATTCAGGATGTTCTAAATCAAGGGATACAAAATGAATCCTGGAACTATGTTGTTTGGTGCGTAAATGTTTTCCATGTGAAATCACTTAAAAAACACAATTTGTCTGAATATTTTGATTGAAATTATATGAAATTATAAAACTGGACAGTTTTCAGTAGTTTGGTAATACTTGACCACAAGGGGTTTCAGGGCATTTACATAATGAAAGGGTTAAACACGTCTACTATGTAAAAACATTATATATGTGTGTGTGAGTTCTGGCCAAAAAAAAAAAAAAAATGCAAATATACCTACACACATATACACTAATCAAAGTGGAACCAAGAATTATAACAATGTCCAGCAAAGCTTAATCTACCTTAAATGCTTGAAAAACACGAAATTGGTTGTTACCATTTATTAGCTTTCTATGAGTGGGGACTGTACAACAATATAGAACCAAGAAATAAATCTAAATGTAAGGGCTGAAATATATGATAAAAATCATACAAAAAAACAGTGAAAAAGAATCATACCATATTATTTCACGAATAATTTGGCTTTCAGTCACAGTTTGTTTATTTTTAAATGGATAACTTCTGTGGTCATAGAGTTCCCTGAAAGTAAAATTCAAGACTGCCTTTATTTCCACACACTTACAACATATTCTGCACATTTAGATATTTTGCAATAAATACTAATGAGAGTATTTTATAAAGGTAAATTGTTTGGAAAGGAAACAAAAAATAGAAAAGAAACTGCAACGATAAAAGTAGGAGATAGAGTAGAAGTTGTGGGGTAAATTTATGTACATTTGTAATATTTGTTTGAAAAAAAAACATGTCTATATAGGGAAAGTTATGAAGAATGGAATTTATTTATCAAAATATATATAATTAAGCAAAAAATATATAAAACTACAAAAGTGATGAAGTGGGTTGACAGAGAAGACAAAATTGATGATAAAAAAAGAGATTTTCATTCATATTTGATCCGTTTCGAAACAATACAATATAAGTTAAACCAAAAGATATAATTAGGAAGACTTCAATAAATAATTAGGTCCTTACCATTCTTTAACAATATTATAGTAGTTGCTGTTTTCAGGAATATTTTGTGGTGTTCCATTCCAGTAAGAAGTGGTAATATTTTTATTTAACCATTCATATCCCAATATGTTGGCTTCTGGTTGTGTTCGACATTCTGAAGTGTTTTTAGAAATATTTAAATCTTTTAATGAACTCTCAACAGGGACCATTTGTTCAGAATCTTTTATTTTTGTCTCATCAGCTTCTCTGATGTAGTCAACACCATCATCTTCATCATCATCCAGATCACTGAATTCCTAATTGAATGGAATAAAGCAAGCATCAAGGGATCAAATTCATATCTGTCAAAAAATCAAACATGACATTTAATAAAAAATATTTTATTTTGCTTTTTAAAAATTTACATTGATTTTATCAATGAATTAAAAGTTGTTGAGATGCTTACAGGAGCCCCAAGATGTGTATGTAAAATATAATTAATAATATAAATAATAATTAATCAAGAAAATGTATTTAATCCATTAACTTTAATATAATCATCTTCATCATCATTTAACGTCCGTTTTCCATGCTGGTATGGGTTGGACGGTTTGACTGAAAACTGGTAAGCCAGGGAGCTGCACCAGGTTCCAATTTGATTTAGCAAGGTTTCTACAAGTGGATGCCCTTCCTAATGCCAACCACTCCAAGAGTGAAGTGGGTGCATTTTACGTGCCACTGGCACGGGTGCCAGTTACATAACAACAGCATTGGCCACGACTACAATCTCACTTGGTTGACAGGTCTTCCCAAGCATGGTTTGTTACCAAAGGTTTCAGTTGCCTGTCACTGAGGCCCAACATTCAATCATTGACATGGCTTTATAGCTACAAACAGATGTAGACATGGCTGTGTTATTGGCTGAAAGGTTTGTTTGGCATCTATGCAGTTTTGGGTTCGATCCCACTGTGCAGTGCATTCTGAGAATAGCCTCAGGTCAACCAAAGTCTTATCAGTGAAATTTGGTAGACAGAAACTGTGTGGAAGCTTTTGAGACACACTTCTTCTATTCCGGAGTGCTAGACTTAACACTGCTACCTGGCTCTTGGGTACCTGTACTTGTACCTGTTACAAGAAACTACCCTCAGACCATAATGTTTACTATTTAATCTTTGATTACAACTAAATAGAATTTATTCCATTAGCATCAAATATATATATAAAAAAAAAGCAAAGACAACTTACTGAAGAACTTGAATATGAGCCATAGTAGACATCTTCGCCCTCCCTCAGATACGCTGCCCAATCAAAATCCTTGTCTTCTTCTGAAATGATGTTAAAAATATATATAAAAGAAAAAAAAAAAAGAAATTTTATCAAAACTACTTCTAAAAATAATAGCCACTCCCCATACAAAGGAAGAAGTGTAGAGATTTGTTCTTGTTATTTCAAAATGTTCGACAAATTAGGTTCCTAAGACTCGTCGCAACTTAGAATCTTTTCAATCAAAGGTTTATCTAATTAGAGTTACCTGCAGCTAAACAACAACAGGAATTCATAAACTTACCCACAGTGATACTTTTGCTAGATTCATAGGTACTGCTCCCAGTTGGACTGTTAGCAAGTTCAATTAAAAGGCTCAGAATCGAGTAATGTGTGTCCGACTGTTAAAAGCATGAAATCAATAAAATATGGCTATAAATTATGAACACACATATATATATATATAAATTGAATTATATATGAATTATAAATAAGTTTATAAATTAAAAATGTGTATAAAAATGATGAATATGTGTATAAATTATAAACACACACACAAATTATAACAAATTATAATAAATCTTAGAAAGGAGATGTACTGCAACAATTTAATTCTGTGTTTTGGAAAGGAAGAAAATGCCAATCTTATGTTAATGGAAGTCAATAAAATGTTAGAATGGCAATGGAAATATGCAGAAATCAATGAAAAAGGAACAAATATGGAATGAAAACTTTTGATGTTCATAATCACTTAAATGAATAAATAATAATAATAATGGTTTCAAATTTTGGCACAAGGCCAGCAATTTCAGAGAAGAGGCCAAGTTCATTACATCAATCTCAGTGCTCAACTGGTACTTATTTTACCGACCTCGAAAGGATGAAAGGCTAAGTCAACTTCGGCGGAATTTGAACTCAGAACATAAGGACGGATGAAATGCTGCTAAGCATTTTGCCCAGCGTGCTAACGATTCTGCCAGCTCACCACCTTTAATAATAATGGCGAGATGGCTGAGTACTTTTCGAGCATTGGGCCTCATGGAGGCAATGACCGAGACCTTTAGCATTATGTCATGCTTGAGAAGACCCATCAAGCCAAGTAAAATCGCAGTCATGGCAGATACCGGTGTCATACAAGTGGCACCCAAGCCAGTGGCACATAAAAGCACCCATTATAATCTTGGAGTGGTTGGCGTTAGGAAGGGCATCCAGCTGTAGAAAACCACGAACTGTCCAACCCATGCCAGTATGGACAACAGACATTATATGATGATGATGTGTTTATCTATTCCATAGTTGATTCTTCTACCAATATACAAAAACAAGATTAAAATATTTTATGATAAAATAATTTAACCTGGTGCCATACTTACATGGTCAAACATTTTCTGGTCAAATAATGGTAGACCAAGAAATTTAGTTGTTAATTCTCTTAAAGCTTTAGCCTTATCATCTTGGGAGTGGACAGCAAATTTTTCACATAATCTGAGGTAATAAGATTCAAATTAAGACATGTGATGAGAGTAATTATTTTATTTTGATAGCATGCAAGGTACAGGATAACATACACTTTCCATTTCAGTTGGCAATAGATGATGTGTAGTGTTTATTGAAATGCAAAGCATCATTATATAAGGACAGATGTAGACATATCTTAGTCTTTAAATAAAACTGTCCTACATATTCAATGTAGATATTTGAGGTTTCTTCCTTTGCATCTCTTTCCGACACTACCCTGGTCACTCCCACACTCTTTTCTGTAATGTAAGGAGTCATTGTTGCTCCTCTATAGCAAGAAACCTGTTCTGTTTAAGCCCTTTCTCTCAAACTTCTCATCTCCTGGTATAAGGCTGCCTCCCTCAGGCAAAGGAGAGTTTTGTCTTGCTAGCTCCTGATGCCACAAAAACAACACACCCAGTACACAAGTGGTTAGTATCAGGAAGGGCACCTGGCTACAGAAACCATACCAAAGCAGACATCGGAGCCCAATGCAGTCCTTGAAGCTGCTGGATTCTGTCAAACCACCCAACTCATGCCAGTATGGGACACAGGCTTCAAATGATGACAATGAGGATCATAAATAAAACACAGCATTACAAAGATGACAGAGAGCATCAATGAGCAGAAATCTGTAATGATACAAAAGAACTTGGACCAAATTTGAAAACATTCCCTGAGGAGTGTAAGGAGTCCATATTTTCAGTCTTTGAAGTTTTCAAGACAGAATTCAATTTTGGATCAAATACAACATCACTGTGGAGGTGAGAAAAAAAACAAAACATTTTCAGCAGGTAAAAAATTTGTTGTATAAATGTGATGGTAATGAAAGTGTTATGAATTGATGAATAGAAGGGAGACAGACAAATATTTTCTTTTAGACTTAGACACAAAGAAAATAATGATTACAATAGGAAGAGAGAGAATAAGGTGCAGGAAATAAAAATAGAGCGCATGGAAATGCCATTATTTTATGCGTTTACCTCTGTCAGAATATATTCTGCCATTCTACAAGAGAAACAAAAAATACAAATACTGAAAAGTTAATTAATTTTACAGCAAATAATTGTCGAAGTAAATATTTACCCATCAATCTTTTGGTTAACTTTGTGTGAATCGACTGACAAGAATCGATGATATTTAAAATTGGAGATGGCATAAGAATAGCTGTCCTTGAAGTCATCGCTAGTCTCATCCTGCAAGTAGAGACATTAAAGAATTAATACAGGATAATGGATGAAAGTGTGGGTCCTCATAAAAGACTGAATTGGAAGCAGTTGAGAAAAAAGAGAAGGGATATTATTTGTAAGTTATAGAAGAAGAGACCAAAGAAGTCGTTTTTTGGTAGATATGAATGCTGGAATCATTGTGTAAAGTGGCAACCTCATGTTGATCAATAGTCTGTGAGTAGAATGTGATTGACAGAACCTGCTTGTATACATGTGTGTGTGTGTGTGTGTCCTGCACAGCTGTGTATTAGGAAAGGATGTAAACAATGGTAAGGAAAGGTTAAAAATAATACAGTCTGTTTTAAGCAAAGTCCTTTGTGATATAAGTTCTACACAGTTTCAGATACTCCTTTCTCATTCTCACAGTTAGATATACAGTGAACTAATGATTGTAATGTTGGTAAACAATAACCATCAACAGCTGCAACATTAAAAATAAATGTATTAAAAACATTTGGAAAAGATTTGATGGTTGAAGTATCATCTTGAAAGGGGCCCCCACAAGGGTTGCAAAACCTATTAGAAATAGCAGCCAAATCTCCTTCAAATCACACAACTGTTTTAAATAGTGTGAGGCTCAGTTGCAAAAACATGATGGTCACCATTGAAAGTCCTCTGAACATAGGTCAGCTTGGCCATAGTTAATTGGAGGCAAAAATAATAACAATCATGCAACATTCACAGTGCTCTCTTCGGGCAGTTATCCAGGGGTCTCAAGGAACCAATTCTAATCTATGTGTGCTGTAATTATATATGTTGGGGCACCAGTGCCCTGCTTTATCCTAAGGGACTGTAACATTCTTTAAGATGGCCCTGTGCACTCATATGATTAATAGCAGCCAGTAGAAGTGAACTGGCGATACGCAGATCACATCCAGGCATTTGACCGACTGAACTGGTAGTGTTACACAACAGTGCTCACACACTGTTCATCTTCGTCACGATCCTGTGTGTATGTGTACGTGGCTAAGCTAATGCTGAGCACTCTGAGGTGGATTGTCACAGCCGGACAAAAAACAAAGGGGGGGGGAGTTAGTGCTAAAGTGTATAAGCGCTTATCCAACCATAACAATATAGGAACAGAACAGACAAGAACACACAACAGGAGTTTGGGATATCCATATTAGACGCCATACGATAAACCTCATCATTCGAAGTGGACATGTGAAATTAATTCGTGGACATAGTGCCAAGTCATTCAACTGACAACCTACTACGAACAAACAGGATCCAATGACCTGCTGGAAACAGTAAATAAATCTCCCTCAAATCACACCCAGCCATCTTAAACGAAAGACAAGTAGGTAATGCTGTCCATTGTCTGGAAAATAGATGGAATGGTTATGGCAGGAATACTTTCGATTATGGCTGATCTCAGGCTAAACATCTGACTCTATACGGGGAAACGAGGGTGGGAGCCCCTTCATCGTCGTAAATAATAGATAAAAATCTTCCTACAAGAAAAACATCGAATTATGCAATACCCCGGAGAAGGATTGGGTAATTTTTTAATTATAAAAACCTGTTCAGTCAGGGCTAAAGAACGACAAACTATCCATTACTATATTCCTGTCTGCTCGACCAGGACATCGCAACATCAATAACAAAGTCACTTAATTTAATTATCGGTAGAAACTGGGACAATACAAATTTATATCATGCTTATTTAGTTAATAAATATTTGTAAAATCATTTATAATTCAATATTGAAGACACGAGTGTCGAGTATGATGTCTATATTTCGTAAATAGAGATGGTAGATCAATGAGTGATGATTAATAGAAAGGATTAATTGGTAGTTATTATATTAGGTAGACACTGGATTAGTTAATTAACGATGTTTCTCCACAGATTCTAAATATTTTATTTGGTTAATCATCGTCGGTAAACATCGACAGGAAAGAAAAACCAAACAACAACAATTGACAAGTGTTCAGCAGATTTCAAAATATAAACAGTGCTTTTAGATGGCTAATCATTGATTAATCTGCACCTGCACACATACATACGTATATATGTATGTCTTTTACCTTGATATCACAGACTAATTTAATTAAATTCCTGCACAAATGTTCGTAATTCACTTTCCTTCGCGCCATCTTACTTTCAATCTCGAATCTTTCTCTTCTCTTCCCGTGAGAACTGAAACGATTACCACAGCCCAACCTCTTACATATCAGAAATGGGATTTTCTTATTTCTATAGGATCTTGAAGAGAAACAACACTGACTCAAATTAATGAATAGTGTGTGTGCGCGTGCGCCAGTGCGTCCGCGCGCGCGTGTGTGTGTGTGTGTGGAAGGGGGGAGTATGAATATGAATACAGAAGCTGGAGGTTTCAAAGCAGTTGTCCATAAATATCTTCGTTTTCTTTGATTTCCAAAGAGGCATTTATATCTGGAGGGCAGCTGACCTCTATGATGGTACATACCTTTGCCCCTCTGTCCCAAACAACAATATCCGGCCTGTTATGTATACATTTCACTGAAGTTTTGATGGGAATATTCCACCAGTATTCCTTGTGTTGGTGCTTATGAATGTATTCCATAACAGAGATGATTTCTAAGTTTATTTCAGGAGAGTCTTTTTTGTGGATGGCATTGTAAATTGTTTTAGCAATGTATGTATGTTTGCACGTTACATATTACATGCATGCATACATATTACAGAGCCTAGCATTCTTTCCATGCTTCTGAGTGCAGCAAAATAGAGGGAAACAATCTCATGAATGACCATTTCATGGTTTGTTGAGCTCTCTCTCTCTTCGGGGATGACATACCCGTTTTCCTCTCCCCATTTGATGGCATAGAATATAAAGGATAAAGAGAGAGAGAGAGAGAGAGAGAGAGAGAGAGAGAGAGAGAGAGAGAGAGAGAGAGAGAGAGAGGTTTCTTTTCAATTTGATGTGGTCAACGCATTGAAATTTCATTATAAAGCACTTTTTCTTTTCTTTCTCTTTCCCTTTCTTATTGTATACCTATCTACATATTTGTAAATAAACACATTTTCTCACAAGGGCTAGATGACCTTTCAAGATGTCAATTTTAGAAAGCAGGACAGGAAAGATAAGAAAAGAGAGGAAGAAGAAAACAGATTGTTTTGATTCTTAAGTGGGTGTGGTCATTACTGTAAAGTTTGAAAAATATAGAGTTCAAAGTCCTATGAAAATGTATAAAACTTTACACTTGAATAATCAAATCTCATATTCTGCATAATTCCAAGTTTTTGCATGAACAAACATTAAATATTAGTATAACGTTTCATAAATTAGGAAAATGAAGTCAGAATATAAAGAATAATTTGAGTTATATTCTTGAGTATCATCCATCATTTTGTAGGAATTATTGCTCTTTTTCTTATTTGCTTGGATAAGAAAATTCCCATTCTGAATGTGGTTCCAATGTTAATAACATGATGCTCATCTCTATAAATGATCAGATACATGTATAACATTGGCATTTTGACAACTGTTGTTCTTATAGAACCTACTATACCCGACAAAGAATACTATATCCATTTTACCACTGATTAGGAAAGATATCCACTGCAGCTACTTGGCAAAGTAATTCGTGAAAGGATCTCTTTTGAATTATCTTATCCAAGCAAACAAGAAAAAGAAAAAGAAATCCTACAAAATGATGTGTGTGTGTGTGTGTGTATTCTCATTCGAAATTTTTAAATACACGAAGTGAAAAAAATGAACATGCTGGAATTTTGAAATTCTCCAAGTAATTGAATCATGAAAATTTAAACAATAATTTGCGGAAAGAGCCAAAATTAAAAAAAAAAGTATGGAACGGGAAAAGGATCAAGACCACCCGCCCCCACGTCTTTTTATTTAGAATCGTAATCTATTATGTTTAAGAAATTCCAGCTTTTTGGCGCACTGGACAATTTCTGACTCTATTGAAACTTGCCCCACCCCGTTAGATTTACGGTGAACTTCAAGAAATATCGGCTGCAAAAAATAGTCCAAAAGTTGAATCAGTCAAAAACAAGAGAAGTATTTCGTTTTTGCAAGATTCATGATGTAAATTCGTGCGAAACATTTTTTATTTATCTCTGGAGGATAGGTAGACTAATAATAAACACGCACTGGTTCTATTTCACATAATTTTCATTTGTCAATTGTTAACTATTCTACTACTTGATTAATCTTTCGGTCAATTAATCAGTCACCAAACTACTTTAATCAGTTCACTAATTGATTGTTTAATTAATCGGCCGGTCAATCAATTAGCGAATGAATTAAATTGATACGATCCTACACTGAGGTACAAGGGAAGTGACTCCAGCACCTGAGTTCCGGTTCCTGTTTAATATATAACAATCTTCTGACAGGGGTAACGCCTTGTTTTGGATGTCATTCGTTGCAGGTGCCTCTACACACCTCTGCCATTTACCGTAAATATGATCAAATCAATATGGAATTGGATTTCCTACTGGTACCTCCGTTTCATCCTCAGCATTGGTATCTACATGATGGAGCCCATGGAACGGTGGATCGTTAATTCTATATTGGTGGCAGTGTTTGCCATGTCGGTCTATACAAGTTACGTGTTTCTTCCTGGTCATTTCACGATGTTGGTGCGGTTTATTGAGTCCTTCTCTGGCTCTGACACACCGACGGATATCAACCAAGCGTCCACTGCTACCATCTCAAGTTGATCTTTACATTCAGCTTCACTAATTAATTCTAAATATTGCTCTTGCATCATGGATTACAACTGATATATCATCAATAAGAAAACAAAACCAAAAAAAAGATCAAACAAACATTTGTTGACGACGACCTTCGCTGTTTTTTTGTTTTTTTTTATGACTGGTTTGATATAAGGGCTACGATGAAAAGTCAGGTGTTTTGGTCATCATTGGCAACAAGAAAACGAACAACAACAACATGATGAAAATCTCATCTTTTGTGTAATTCTTTCCACTCAATTTTGACAATATACTTTATTTTTTAATTTAATACACATAATTGATAAAATAATGTATTTAAATTATCATTCTAGAGGGAAATTATATTTTATTATAAAAAAATTAATAATAACAAATAAATAATAACAATGGGAGCAATTTATTTCTCTTGTCTTCATGAATATTCGGTAAATTTTTACTCTTCCATCTGTCTTGTAAAACGAGTGTAAACTTTCGGAATAACAATCATCATTTACCTCATGGAGAATGAAAAGAGCAACGAATTGGGTTGTTGTTTCCTTCTGTTAAAGAATTTTTTACTCCCTTCCTCATCCTCAATTCTTTTACCCTTTTCCAGTCAATTTTACTATAACACCCGTCTCACGTGATGGATATTATTTCTTTGGTCTCCTTAGACGGGTATGATGATACCGAATATTTTATTTCAAAGCCTAATTTTTCAGTATTTATAAATAGCTATTGAAGTTTAGGCGATCTTAGATTATAGCGTACCGATTTCATTTTCTCACGATTCTCTATCAGTAATATTTTAGCCTGCACTTTCGTTGTAGTCACTACAAATAACATGCAACGATCTATTTCATGGACTTGCTGTAAAACACATAAAATTACTTTGATTTACTGTAAAATTTACATTCGGGTAAATGTAATGGTGGTCGAGTATTGGCCAGAAACTATCATGAAGAGAAAATTAAAGCTTGCAAAACGGTACGCTATAGTCCATAATCACCTTTTATTCAGTATTTGATGTTTTCGTATATTGCATTCAAACCATTCTGAAGTTAATTTCTATTTAGTAATAGCTGCATTTAAATGAAGATAAAAACCTCATTTATAATAGTTAATGACTTTTACAATTAAGAGCGGTTAATAATCGGGGGAAGTTTAAATTATTGCTGAATTTTGAATCGACCATTTGTGATGAGAGTCGGCGGGTAATTTTTCGATACATGTTCACCATAATTAATATAATAAAAGGTGGAGATTAATTGACCCTAATCCAGATTAACACTTTAGTTTCATTCCCAGTAAGCAACATTTTTGGTGTAAAATACTGAGGCATTTAACTGCTAACCCATCCACCTTATATAAGACTGAAATAAAGAAAATTATGTCATTATATAATTTATTAAAAACTTATTTCAAAGTCCATGAATAGAACAAATGATCTTATCGAGGAGGATCTTGCCGCTTTCATAGATTTAATGAAAAGTTCTTTTCAAATTTTAATACCTCGCTGCTTCTGCTTTTTATTCTTTGTGACATTAAAACCCTTTTAAAAAAAATTTTCAATTCATAAAGTCTAAAATTCCAAAAACGAGGAGCGGGTAGTATTAGCAGCTTCAAAACGAAGGAAATCTCCATCGGTGTTGCTATTGTTGTCAGTGCGAATAAAGTGGAATTGTTTAGGTTAAAAGTGAAAGTGTACGAGGCTAACTTTTGTTCTGGATTCCTTTTCAACTACAAACAATGAACAATGACTATTTGGGACGAGGATATTATTGAAATGAAATTAAGCATTGAAATATTTTTATCTTTGTGATTTGACCCTGTTTGCGTAGATACGTAATCCAAAGTGTTGTAACCGTCCCAAGTAACACAAAATTTAGGTCGTTTAATAAAATGTCAACGAGGTTTGAAGTAGATCAGTCGACCGTGATAGGGTGAGCTGAAGTGAAACATTACCGCACATCGTCATAGTAATATCATGTACTATCTGTCTGTCTGTCTAGTTGTCCAAGAAAGGGTTAAGTCAGTAAAAAGAAAATCTTCAATATAAAGAAATAAAGTGTGCATAATTTTAATTCAGAATATTACATACCTACATATATATGAATATATACATGCATATATGGGTACAGAACGTCAAAAAACATGAACAAAATGAAAAACAAGAACATAAAAAAACAAAACCTGGAAAACGAACTTTTTTTGGACAACGAAAGAAACAAGTAGAGAAACGAGACAGGCAACATAAAGAACAATCCCTTCGTCAGTTGTCCCCTGTTTTATCTACTCTGCATTTAGAAGGTAGGAACAAGACGCGACTTCATTAAAACAGTCCTTCCCGCAAAGCAAATTAAATAAAATTTGGGATTTTTGCAGAGGGTTAAAGTGGTAACAAAAACATGACAGTAAGAACAAAACGGTAAAAACAAACGGTGAGGGCTGTTAAGCATCACGAGGTGAAGTGGTGAACGCTGGAGAAACAAGCTTTGACAAGAGACAGGCAGTATATATATGTATGTATATATATATATAAAAGTGAGCTATATTATCCGGGTGGATACTGTATTCACTCTCAGTTAAGGGCTAACTACTTCGATCAGTATTTGAGAGATTATAAAATAAATTTTGTGGATTTACAAGTCTCCACACTTTATTATTAATAATTATATATATGTATATGTTATATATATATTGGTGTTTTGTATTTCTCACTTTATTTTTTGGTGAATTCAGTATTAATGCAGAATATTAAAGTTTGCAAAGGGCATAGCAACCCAAGGCTGGATACTCTGTGGTCATTTGACCTGCTAGAAATAGCCGCCGAATCTCACTGTCTTAAAGGTGATGGGGAGACACATTGAATAATAATAACATTGTATGCTGGAAGAAAAGGACCTGGTTGTTATGCCTTAAGCATCTTTTTTGGTGACAAGGCTTCTTGATCTAGGGTTGAACAACAATTTAAGACAGAAATCAGCTTCATTTTTCTTTATAGGTTTTTGATGCCAGCAACAGAAAAGGAACAAGAATTGTATCAGTAATGGATTGAATGAAATTTTTTCATATTCATTTTTCGCTTCCATTTTTTAAAATTACAAAGTCAATGTATTTTGTAGTTTGACAGTCACCAACCATTTTAAAAGTTAGTGCTTAAGGTGTGAGGAGACTACTAATATGGTTAACTGTTATATTAGTACAGCGATGTTTCATTTTGGGATCGAGAAAGTGAAACTACTGAAGTTCATGAATGGCATAACAAATGGAAAGTAACTTTGTCACTTCACCTTCCATTTATGTTCAAACACCGAAAGGTGTCTTAAAATAACTCAATGAGCTGCGAGATTACAGTAAAAATAATATCCAGTCGAATACATACTTATATCTTTGTATGTAATGTTAGTGTGCTATTCAATACCACATCATGTTATTTCCTATCCATCTGATACCATTTATCAGATGATAGCAGTTCACTCTCTGCTCTCACTGTGATGTTAATTCTTGCTGGAATATAACTTTGTTCTTTCTTTGTAAAATATAACTAAGAAAATATATAACATTTATTACGTTATGTAAATTTATTAATGTATGAATTTTCTAATCATGTAAGATATCTTGGGACTCGCATTATTCAAAATAATAAATATTATTCACCTCTGATGGTCACCTTAGAGTGAAAGGTGAAATTTCTTTGTTGGGACATAATAAATATGATAGAAATATTTGCTGGTCACATTATTTGTATAAAGCTCTCTCTCTGGACTTTGGTCTCCTTCAACGTTTGATTACATATATCTTTATATAAATAATAAGACAATGATGGGTGGGGAAGTAGAAGGGGTTGGAATGAAAAGTAAAACAAATGGATCATATAGGCAAAGGTGAATCTGTATAATAGCAGGGTATATACATGGGACGTATAGATTAAGATAAGAAAAGTAAGGTCATTGTAGAAAAGCAAGAAGGAGCAAGAAACATACACCACATGAAAGGAGGAGGTGGGGGTATTGTAGATGATTAAGAAGAAAGAAATAATTAAATTAATGGGGTTCTGAAAAGAATAGGGGATTAAAGAAAGTGCTAAACTGCACTGCAGAGAATGTTGATAACTATTCAACCAAAACTGTATGCATAGACAGATGTAAACAACATCTTGTCTTGATAGACAAACTTTATGGATAGAAAAACAAGTCCTGTTGATCTTTTTGTGTCTTTGAAAATATTGTATACACAGATAAGGTGTTTACACAATACATAATGTTGGTTAAAAATCTATATTCTGTAGTATAGTATATATTGAAAGAAAACATTAGTAATACAACAGTGATTTACTAATGAAACCAGCTGTCTAGAATGCATTCTATACACAAATTGGGATCCATTTAATTTACTTAGGATCTTAACATTCGGTGATTTGTAAGAAGTGTCTCTGTGGATAAAGAAGATGCTTGGATGTTGATAAAATCTCAACAAAGGATTGAAACTAGTCTAAGATAAATAATTATCATTTTAGCATCCACTTTTCTATGCTTGCATAGGTCAGACAGAGTTCATTGAGGCAGATTTTCTATGGCCAGACGCTCCTCCATTGCCAAACCTTGTTTTC
Source organism: Octopus bimaculoides (assembly GCF_046866305.1). Lineage (NCBI taxonomy): Eukaryota > Metazoa > Mollusca > Cephalopoda > Octopoda > Octopodidae > Octopus > Octopus bimaculoides. The sequence continues at coordinate 37,007,023 of NC_142950.1, read as the reverse complement.
ATGGAAGACTGGAAATAAGACGCTGCTTGTATGATGGTGATGTTTATTTTACAATTATTGTGTGATGTTAAGACAAGGAGACAAAAACACTCACATAAATATATATTGATGATTACATAAATAGTGCATTGTAAAAGTAAAAAAAATACTGTCAAGAAAATAAAGTTTAAAAAAAGTAAACTTTAATGGCAAATATATTTGGTGATATTTACAAAGATTTGTATTATAAGAATTAAATATTCTATTGTTGGACACAAAGTAAATATTCTTTGTTGTTGCAACAACTTCAGATTTATATTCCAGATAAAGGAAACTGACTTAGGTGGACTGTGCACATTAGAAAATGGAGCACATCTGGAGTAAATTCTTATATTGTCAGTGTTTACCAGAAATGGTAGAATGTTGACCAAGTCCAGTGCAAAGGTACCTAAGTTCAGCTGTCCAGTGTGGTACATATAACCTATCAGAGGACCAATGGAAGTTTTCTTCAGGATGATTCATAGAAAATCAATCAATCAGCCAGTTTTTCTCATAGTGATCATCGTATTGATCTCCCAAATTATTGTTCGGATGTGATCAATAACTTCCTTCAGTTGACGGCTTTTCAATTGTATTCGCTGGAAAAAAAAAAGAAGATAAATGATTAGAATTTTACTTACGAATTAAAATAGTTAAAATGGGAACAGAAACAGACTCAAACACAAAAACTTACTTCAACCATGTCTCTGTGTTCTTCAGAAACAATTTGGTAAAGGTTATTTTTTTCAGCATCTCGAAGGAATTCAGTGTTATATTCCTTGTTACAAATTGGTATAAGATTCTACAGAAATTAAAAAATAAATTACTAAAATAACAATATGTGCAATTTTAAAAGAAAACAAAAAAATATCTTAAAATTACTAATGAATGGCTTCTGAGACTTGGTAAAGTTATGTAAAGCAGGTAAGGACTGACAGTGAACTCTGTGAAGAATTCAGTAAAAAGACATCCATCAAATTCCTAATTCCTCTCTCCTCACTCACCTCATACCCTGAGGGGCCACCTGGACACCTCATCACTACTATTTATCTCTTTGCAGTTCCACCTGATCATTCTCACCCTTTCTTCTAAATGTGAATAGTCATGTGACTCCTCCACAATAACAACCTGCTCTCCACCCTTCTCTCATGCCCCACCCCCATCGACTTCCTTGGTTTATAGTCTTGCAATCTGCAAGATAACCTCACTAGTGCAGGTGGTACAAACAAAACACCAGGTACATACTGTTAGGTGGTTGGCTTTAGGAAGGGCATCCAGCCATAAAAACCATGCTGAAGCAAACACTGGACCAGAATGCAGTCCTTCGACCCACTGGAATCTGTCAAACCATCCAACCCATGCCAGCATGGAACATGGACATTAAATAATGATGAATAATAGTCTTCAGTAAAAACCCTCTCATCAATTCTCTACCATTTGTTTTAATTCTTCAGTAGATTAAAACTGGATGATTTTTGGTAGTTTTATTTGCAGATGCCCTGATTCTTAATTTAGAATCTACCAAAGAGTTGTAGAATATGATCCAAAAATGAAACTATAGCTTAGAGTCCAAAGGACAACATGTCATACACCAAAGTCCTAATTGCTGACACAGCACTAAACTGGTTTTTCCTGATCGATAAGGAGAGTAAACAGTAACTCACTACTCTATGGGTACACAAAAGGAATTTCTGGCAGATTGATAATGAACAATGGTCTTACTGTTCTAAATATACGTGACATTTAGCAACTAATAAGAAAGTCTATGAATTTGTCAGCTATGAGAATATGGTTGATAGTTTCCATTATGTAGGTGACATATAAGTGATGAGGATAATTATTGAGAAATTGTAGTAACTGGAGTACGGTTTGAGGGGGAAAAGTGCAAGGGAGCTGATACCATGATTGGCAAAAAGGATTTCTTAAGCCACTACAAAGGAATTCTTTACGTGGTGCTTGATCTGCAAGAAATAGCAGCTGAATTTGCCTCAAATCACAGCATACTACCTTACAACAGAAGGAAGCATCAGAGAAAAAAAAGTCAGGATGGTCATAGCTGGAAATCCTTTCATCACCAGATTGCTTAATCAGGGCTGATCCAGAATAACAACAATAATAAAAGATTTGTTTTATACAAAAAGTAAACTTTATAGAGAAGCAAAGAAAGATCTATTTAATAATAAATCATATTTTTTAAATAGTTATTCTGAAAGGAAAAAAGCATCTTATAAGTTCAAAAATAAAAATAATTTAAAATATCACTATCGAAACATTCTTACTTCAGAAGAAAACATTGCTTCTCTTGGACCAGTGCTTTCTTCTACTTTTTCAGAGATGATACGTAGTTTTCGGAAACCTAAATTCAAAATCCTCATTTGATCATCAAGTTTATTTTTCTTCTCTTGGTATTGTTGTACATTATAAGAAGCACCATTAGGCAACTGCAACAGAGAAATATTGCATTAAACTAATTACAAAAAAAAAAAAAACTGATGCATCCATTGATGTTTTCAATAACAATTTAGGGTGAAATATTTTTTACTAGCTTTATTCCAATAGAATTTAACTCTTCAACCCATGCGAACAAGGAAAAAGGGATGTTAAACGATGATGATGATATTATTCAAACTAAAATCAATTAGTCTTTTAATAAAGGCTGAAATCAGCAAAAAGTATTATGATGAAAAATTAAGAGATTATTGGCAAACTTACTGATATGGTTTTCAGAATACCAAAGATATCTGCAGCTCTTTGTACTGTGTCATGTACAATCTCTTGACCGAGTCGACACAAGGAAACACTATTCACCTCTTTAGGGAGCTGACCACCTTGTTGGCTTCCTGGGACATTACTTGGTAACTGACTGCTTCCTCCCTGTGATAACATTCCACCACTTGACTGGGGCAGCATGTTGGATTGTTGAGTGTTTTGTTGCTGAGCGGTCTGACCTGCCTGACCATGCATTTGCTGTTGTGATAAAGGTGGGACTAATGCAGACCCCGCCATTGGAGGGGCTTGTCCTGAGGCTGACATGCCTGTATTTAGATATATGTTACTCCCTTGTGATCCTCCATATGAATGATTACCTGCCATCTAAAACACCTGTAGTGACAAACAGCAATTAAGGAAAATGAATTACACGAAGCAGTTTTTGAACAAAAAGTAAATGCGCAAAATAAGAGAGAGAGAGAGAGATGTTTGTTTAGTGGTTTACTCTGATGCAAAATCTATCATAATTTTTGTTTTTAAATCTGCCAAAACTTACAGAAAAGTAAATAATGTAATATAATGACTTCTACTCATTTTTGTATGAGTCTGAGTCCTTTGTCTACTGGAAATAAGATCAGATAAGTGTTGTACTGATGATGGCTACTGTGTCAGGAACATGCTTTCAGACCTCCAGACAAAAAGCTTGTCTGTTCCCTTAATGGATTGTCAGTTTTGGAGAGTTTAACAACCTTGAGATTATTTCCCCTCTTCATATGGAGCTGGTCTAAATAGCCATTTGGTGGTCGTCAATTTGTTTTATGTACGTTTTTAAAGGTGTTCTGTAAAATAGGTTTCACGTAATCTAAATAATAGCAAATACTGTGTTGGAATTAATCCCAGTTCAACCTCGATCCAACAGACCTATGATCAAAAGCTTTCCACCCCAGCTCTATTGTTGAAAATACCTGAGTAAACAAGACGGAAGTAGAAGAAAGACGAATTTTACAAGAGAGAGAGGTGGGTAGAAAGGGATGGACGGGGAGAATTGATCTTTGAGATACAATGTATCCAAAACTACATCATTTATTAAGATGCTAGAAAATGGCATGAGGGAGATTTGGCTGCCATCCTTCGTTTTTGAGTGGTATATCGAAAAATTGCCGATTTGGCTGTTATTCTTAGCAAGTCGAAAGACCACTCAGAGCTTCTGTCGTTGGCTCATGCAGGATATTGTTTTTAATCAAGCGTGCTTGTTAACTGAGTTTAGTTGTTAAAAGTATTCCACCAAGAAGTGTCGATATATTTTAATATTCAAACAACGAAAGCATCGATATGTGATGTAGCTGGATCGTCTTAAGTTTGTTTATTTGGTTCAATGAGAATATAATATGCCTTCAACCACAAACAATATGAGGACACAATATATTATCAAAAGCAGTATATTAATAATATTTTTAATATTGTAATCCGTGTCTGTTAGAAGTCAATACTAATTTCGAATTTGAAAATAAACACTACTTACAACAACGAATTAATAATAATTCTATAAATTCTGTTAAACCGAAAAAATGCTGCAAAACACGTTTTCTTTTCGAAATTTATAAAACATAAACATTATAATATAACAAAGCGGATAAATTAAAATGAGAAATATTTACAGAGACTATGTGTTTTTCTTGAAGTATACAATCAGAGAAACGTATTTTTCCAGGTGAAAATATTTTACTTACAGAAATAATTCCTGAAAACGCCGATCCAAGTGAAATGAGATCAAATCGAGCCAAAACGATGTTCCAGCGCCATAGTTTTTACGAAAGTGACGTCATTTCCGCTTACAGTCTCCCGTTGTTTTGTTGTCCCCAAATCAGCCCTGATCACACTCACTGATTCCTAGGAACACTTATGTGACATCTGGCTACGTTGTAATTATTCCCCTGGATCTTTCCGATAATTTGAACATTCGGACATATCATCATACACACATATATTATATATATAAGAGTTAAAACAACTCATAGCCACAACAATATATTTGTTGTAGATATAATAGCCTGTATAAACAGATATTGTGTATATATATATATATATGGCATAACTACAGATTCGTGCCCCCTCCCCGACTTTGGATGATCATAACTTTCAGAAAAATGGATATTTTTTAATGAAATTGTCTACAAATATGTTATATCATGTAGGTCCCGGATATGCAAAATTTTGTTGGGGTGGAGTGGAGGTGGAAGTGTTTTAGGAGGGGGTGGGGTGGGGGAATTTAGGAAAATTCACTGGCATCCATTTCAATTTGCCTTAACTTTCGAGAAAATAGATATTTTTTAATGAAATTTTCTACAAATATATCTCGGACTATGTAGATTCCGAGAACAGGAATTTTGGGGGAAAACAATTGGGGGTCAACTTTGCCTTTCATCCTTTTTGGATCAGTAAAATAAGTACCAGCTGAGTGCTGGGGCTGATGTAATTGACCTATCCCCCTCCCTTGAAATTGCTGGCCTTGTGGCAAAATTTTGAAACCAAAATCTGCAGTAACATAAATTGAATGTTTCATGAACATTGCATATTGATAGAAAGAAAAAAATATGATTTCTTAGAAAGCCACAGCATGGAAGAGACATTTAACAAGACACAAAACTGTTAAAATTCACTTTTATTTCATGAGATATGTCAACATACAGTCTCAAATCAAGTACAACTCCAAGATTTGTAAAAGAAAATTATTTCTAACAATCTCAGCAGTTAGAATTTAGTTTGTGACTATACATGTGTGTGTGTTTTCACATCTGCATATGTATTTAGTGAGTGTGTATGTGTGTGTGAATGTTTGTGTTCATGTCAAAATATGTTTTCCATAATCTAAAAAGCCATCGAATATTCATGCTTTCAGTTCATAGAACTATTTTTTCAAATTATAAATATGTTGTTCAACTTGATTCACAAAAACTGGAAACATTGGATCAGATAAACAGAGATGCAGGATTTTATCAAGTCTTTCTTCTTTGAATGTGCTTGCCTGATATGCTCTACTCAGTTCTGTTTGGTCTTGCTTCAGTAAGATCTGGCACATAGATAGATATATATGTATATATAAGTAAAGATAGTTTTATTTAAAAAAAGACAAGAAATCTTTCATTTACTTCTCCACTGACATAACAAAAATATGATTACAACATTCCAGTTTCATTTGCCGTTTGTATTCATGGAAGTACAAACATGTCTGTAAAGACAACCTTTCCTTTCTGAAAATTATTTCAAGGCAGAATGATGAGAACATCTATTTCATTTGTAACTTTACTTTCAGTCCAAATACAACTCTTCCTTTCTACCCTCTTCCTTTCTACTCTCTTCCTTTCTACTCTCTTCCTCAGTTCATTTTCACCTGATTCTTAATTCCTTTCATTGCATCCATTTTCTCACTTCTCACAGTCAAGAAAATCTGCATTAGTAATATTTTTTTAATTAATTAAAAGAAGAAAGAAGAAACCACATTATATATATATATATATATATATATATATATATATATATATATATATATATATATATATATATATATATATATATATATATATATATATATATATATATATATATATATATATATATATATATTAAAACCTGACTTTTTAAAAAAATAAAATTGATCCAAAAATTTACTTTAGCAATTTTATCAACTGTGACTTCTTCATGAGTTGTGGTAGCTGATACGGTATTGGCATCAAAACCCTGAAAATATAATGGTTCAAATATAGAAAATTATTTCAATCAAAGGTAAGCTGAGCTAATCGACGACTTTCATCACTAACTGCTAACAGTTAGTGATGTGCTACATATGGAGTGGTTGCAAAGGAGCATCTATGCAATGTGTAGCAGTGATTCATAACCGAATCACTTGGTAGGCAAACAGACATCATGACCAAACCATAGTAATTTCATGTGATCAGCCTATTCAGTGATCAATCAATGTCAAACCATCACGTGATTATTAGGGTGGCAAGCTGTCAGAATCCTTAGCAGCATTCTATCCATCTTTACATTAAAATTCCACCATAGTTTAGATGCTAGTGTGAGTGGATTTGCAAAGTTTTTAATTACAGGAATAGAAATTAATATGACTTACCTTGGCTATGTATTCTGCATGACTGTTATACAATTGTTTTATAGTAAAAAACCTTGCTAAAGTTGCTACACTATGAAGACAGGAGTCTTCACCATTCTTGTTATTGTTCACAGAGAACTTTATTTTGAAACGGCGAATGCAGTTCTGTAAATGTATAACAAAACTATAAAATGTGAATTAAATTTAATATTGTTATTTGACAAGTTGTTAATTACAAAGAACTATTATTGACAAACGGATAGTGTTTGTAATTCTGTATGGAGGGCTTTGTTTAAGTCCATCTCTGCTGTGCCACAACAAACTGCTTATCAAAGTAAAACAGCAGTCACAGACAAACCGTCACTTCTCTTGGCCTTTATCAACTGAATAACCAAGTCAAAATGTAATTACATGCAAGACATTTTATCATAATCTTCACCACATGACCATTGTCTTAGGCCCTCTTAACTTGGCATGTAATTCAAATGACACAAAACAATATATTTCTCTGGTTACCAGTTTAGCTATCTGGTTCTCAGTTTAATTTCATGAAGGAAGAAATTAGGAAATATTTTGTAATGTTACTAAATATCTGGATAGGCTTCTGATTGGCCCTATAACAAACCTTTCACTAGGAGTCCCCTACTTGAGAGAACCATAGAGAGAGGTACTTGTACAATCAAGGGGAAATCACTGATGATGGTGTTACTTTTATATGATAATCAATGTTATTTTGTTTTCTTCACCCTGCAACATTATTCCAGTTTTGTTCCATCTGGCCTTAGGCTGCCTTTTGCATAATTTATTCCATTACAAGAGTCTCGCATAGAGCCCTTCTTCCCTGATCCCTTTCCACACAATATTTTCCCGAAGATATTCTGGTTAAGCATTAGTCTGATGAGGCTTGCAATGGCTGTAGCCTTTACTCCACTAATCCTGACTGACTTAAACAAATGTACACATACAAGACATGTTTATAAAATATATATACAAAAAAGAAGCAACAACAAGGACATTGAATACAATACTTACTTCTGTCAACTGATTGACAAACAACATGCAGTCAGCAGAAAAGAATACACTTATATTGCTTGATCCTCCTACAACAGCATGGTTTTCCTGGAAAGTAATGGCATATTTATTAAGTATTAGTTATATGTATGTTAATGTTGTATAATTAATAAATATCATCTATCTTTGGATCTGTCTAACCATATTTGTAAATATGTGTGTGTTACGATGAATATACATATATATATGATGATGATTGCCACTTTTTTCATGGGAGAAGGCCATCTCTTCAATTAATAAGTACTGTCACAAGATCTTATGTGACTAGCAAGTCCTGCTCTTGACAAACAAACTCTACTGCTTGTATTTATTGAAATATTTGTATTTCAAACATGTGGTATTCCATGGTGACCAGTTCGTGTATTACTAATGAAATTACAAATGTTAATTTTTTCAAGATTTGTCTCTTTTGGTTTGAACATTTTACTGTAAATTTTGTTTAACAATACTACAATACTTATCGGAATAGAATACCCAATATTTATATGAACACTGGATAAATAAAATACTTTAAAGTTTACTTACTAAAATAGTGTTATTCTGTGTTATAGTCAAATGTGAAGAATTCTCTAAAGAAAGCTTGATTTGTTTTGTTGGTGTTGAAAGGAAATACTGATTAATAAAATAAAAACAAAAAAACAATTAATTTTGAGCAATGAAAATAATCTTGACAGTATAACACACTGCCCCCCACCACCCACACATCACGAACAAGCTCTCTTTCTCTCTCACACATACACATCTGTTCTGGCTCTTTCTCCACTGACAATGATGCTGGCCATAACATTGTAACAGGGTACATTGGATGCCTTGTCCTTGGGTAATCATCAGTGACATGGAACAAAGAGACTTGTACACACGGGAAACTGCCAGTTTTCCTCAAAAACATCATGCATAAGCCTGTACATATACATGCATGACCAACCTTAACTAATGGAGGCCCAAGAAGATATGTCATTAAAGTGTTTCATATATTTTCATTTTACTTACTGTATTTTAACATGTATAAGGAACTCCTTAATTTTTGGGCTTAAAATTTGGATAACAGGTTTTGTAAGGGATTATAATACTATCCATGTATAAGAAACTCCCATATTTCCTTAACCTAATTTTTGACAAAAAAGGGTTCCTTATACATGTTAACCTACAGTATATTTGGTGGTATCAGCCCCAATATAACCGCAAACTGATAACCACATAATATGGTTTTCTAAAACAACAACAACAACAACACTATCCATCATTTTTTTTAATATTGAAGGTTTATAACATGCAATTAAGTGGGTGGTAAAAATCTAATTATTTTATATTAATTAGTTTAAATTTTAACTTTAGCCGTCACCAAATTACCTTCCAATAATCCAGCATAATGCAGAGACAAATTTATTGTTTAATTAACCTGTTTGAATGATCACAAATCTAGAACCTTGAGTCAATTTTGAATCAGATAAGAGAGTTAGAAGCAGTTTAGTTTCACTGTGAGTGGGTATCCTTGAATTACTATTTTAGGGGAAAAGCAACTATTTAACCCTGGCAAACGACCCCATTTAGTTACAGTAGTGCAATAAATGTCCCCATCACATGCTGTCAAGTGCTTTGTGATGGGAAATGCATCCTGTCATAAAAACCATATATTACACTATTACAAAGATTGAAGGAAGAAAACATTAGAATAACTGCAGTTAATTTTATTTATAAAATACCTTCCAGATGCCATTTAGTTCAAGATTATTTTCATGTAAATTTTCTGGATTGGTGTTACTGGTATTCTGGTATCGAGCATAACATTCAATATCCCAATAGGGATATCCAACAGTAGACATTCTGGTCTAGTAGTTTGAAAGAAAAAGTAATTAAAAGGAATGGTCATTTTAAGACAGTCTGAGACAAGTTATGAAAATTCCAGTCGAATGTCTCTTATCAAAGTAAATTAATAAGTTTAGTTGTTTTATTATTTCCACCATAGAGCCGATCTATATTCCTTTAATGGGGGAAAAGTATTGCAATTTACTTGAAAGATTGCAAAATGTGGAAATGAGATGAATGTTTGCAAAAACCTTTGAACAGGTGAGGAAGAAACAAATATGTAAAGGTAATGTCAATATATAAAAACAACGAGGGCAGTGAGCCGGCAGAAACGTTAACATGCCGGGCAAAATGCTTAGCGGTATTTTGTCTGCCGTTAGGGTCTGAGTTCAAATTCCGCCGAAATCGACTTTGCCTTTCATCCTTTCAGGGTCGATTAAAAAAGTACCAGTTACGCACTGGGTCGATGTAATCGACTTAATCCCTTTGTTTGTCCTCTCTGTTTATCTCCCTGTGGGCAATAAAGAAATAAATATATAAAAACAACGAGAAAAGGGATTGCATAATTTTACATAGATTAATTAATGATGCTCTAATATCTCAGGATAACCAAAGAATATATATATATACTTTAAAAAAAATTACGATTATATTGGAATTTGTTGAGAAAAAATAAAATAAAACATGGAGGGCACATCATATATATAAATATATATCTACAAAATATCAAGTTTCATTTTGTAGATATATATGTATGTGTTCGCGGCCACCATTTTTGTTTGCATAAAATTTTGATGTAATCGTAACCTGCACCATTTGACAAGTATTTGGAGAAAATTTCATTGAAAGATATACATTGTTCTTGAAAGTTATGAGGAAACAAAGTCCAAGTGGTTTACATTTGTGCAAGTATGTCCAGAATTCCTTCCCATGGACAATAAACGCAAAAATATCGATGTTTTTACTCGATAATTCATTGCTATTTGTATAGAATCATTTAATGAGAAAGTGACGGATGTTTTAGAATTATTTCCATGAATATGATTGAAAACATGACATTAATTTTATAAGATGCAGTAAGTTATTTCTTTTGTTATAAGGTCTTTTAATGTTTCATAATGGAAATAAATGAGATGAATGCAATGTAAAGCATAAGTTAAATGTTTTATTTAACATCTTTAAGATGTTTCAATCATTGCTCTATTGCTATATCTACCTTTAAACAAATTTCAAGGAAGGTTTTTTTTTGAAAAATAAATTTACTCAGATCAATTTTCTTACGAAGCATCCTGAATGTGGATAGAATTACAACAGAAGACCAAGATTGTCTTTTATTTCTCTGTAGCATTAATAAAGAATCAAGAAATTGTATCTTTTCATAAACCGAACATAAACATTTATCGTTATTTTTACCTTGGTAAAAGGTTCAATTTTGTTACAATACAATATTATCATCAAACACTAAAATATTCAATAATAAATCAGGTAATCTTCCAGTTTCGAGAGGTTAAAAAAGTAAATAAAATACAAGGGAAATAACTGAACGTCTTACCAGTATTATCCGTACTACTTTGTTTATAAATAAATCACGTGATTTGATTGACGTTAACTGTTTATATATAAATCACACACGTGATTGAATATCAGTTTTTTATGAGAAATCGAAAATGCCTCGTGGAAGACCGGCTGCACAACATCTTATTGTTGCTGAAAACGAAATCCTCACTCGTGAATTAATATTAGAGGTAAAATGGAAAATCTGTGATTTAAGCAGTAGCTCAAGATACAGAATGTTGGAATGGTGTGCGCGTCGTCGACTTATTAGAAATAAGTTTACCTGCGACGACTGTCTAGTACCATGCGGACTTATTACACGTGGTGACAGAATAGATGGAAAAGAATGGTACTGTAAACAGTGTAAAAAAAAAAGAAATCTGTGCGCTACAGTTCATTTTTTGAAAGGAGCCATATTCCACTCTTCAATCTGGTGTTGCTTATTTACTGCTGGTGCAAGGAAATAATGCAAAAACATATTGTAAATGAGTGCTCTCTTAGTCACACTAGCGTGGTAGATTGGAGAAAAAAGTCGCATGCTGTTTGTAAAAAGAAAAAAACATTTTAAACTTTTATAAAAAAAAATTCCGTCGCATGCTGTTTTAGATTCTTTTCTGCCTGTTAAAATTCCGTCGCATGCTGTTTTAGAGAAAAAGTAGTACGGATAATACTGGTAAGTCGTTCAGTTATTTCCCTTGAATATTTTTTATTTATTTCTTTTACTTCTCGAAACTGGAAGATTACCATAAATCGTTACCTTTACTGGTTAAAATAACGAGATTTTGGTTTGGAAGTTTATCGTCTGGTCAGTGACGAAATACACATACACACATGCGCGTACACATACATACGCGCGTCACACAGACATACACACGCTCAAAATTTATCGTCTGCTTAACAGCTAAACACACACTCACACATAAACACTCAAACTTAATCGTCTGGTTGACGACTTAACGCATATATACATGCATACACATGAGGATTGACATAGACACACAAACATACATAGACATCTACATACACACATGCAAACATATGTACATATACATACAATTATAGTCACACACGCATACGTAATCACAAACACATATACATAAGTAGATATACATACACGCATATACATGGATACGTGAACACACATACACACACTCACATACATGTGCTTCCCTCTATCACTAGTTTTTAACAACACCAACTCATTTTAATATCCCCAGTCATGTCCGCTCTGTGGAAACAGTCATTAACGTTTGAATGAATGTAGTTACAGTCTCATGAGTGTTTCTATGATAATTGATAACTTTGTTACAGATTTTGTGTTTGGTAAACAATAAAGATCTAGAAATTTTCCAGGTGAACATTTGACAATCAGAAACGTTATTTTCAAGCAATTTGGTTCACTTTTAACTCAATTCAAGTTTCTTTCATTTTGCCTTAACTGTTGCTTCCCGATCATTCTTTCACCCACAAAATTCTTTAAACCTAGTTAAACTTACATAAAATAGTTTCACATTTTATGTGTGTTGGTTGTCTTAGGGTCTTTGAGGCACAGAAGTTGTGGAAGTGATCATTAACATCGACATCAGTGTACAGATGATCAACGGTTTAAAACTATCCGTCGTTATCAATGTAGAATGTAATTTAATTAAAATATTCTTGAATAGATACACAACAATAATTTGTAAGAAAAATTGAAAAGACGTCTTTTGAATGTTTTTTTGTTGTTAAAATATTCTTTATTCATTTATAAATATTGAAGGACTGCAAAAGTTGCAAAGAAAGCAGAGTTAACTCCCTTATGAAACTGTCCGAATTTGCTTACGACTGTCAACCCATTCTTTTACTTGTTTCGGTAATATGATTGCGGCCATGCTGGAGCACCGCCTTTAGTCGAGCAAATCGACCCCAGCATTTATTCTTTGTAAACCTAGTACTTATTCTATCATCCCAATTTTGCCAAACCGCTAAGTTACGGGGACGTAAACACACCGGCATCGGTTGTCAAGCGATGCTGGGGAGACAAACACAGATACACAAACACATACATATATATATATACATATATACGACGGGCTTCTTTCAGTTTCCGTCTACCAGATCCACTCACAAGGTCGGCCTGAGTCTATAGTAGAAGACACTTGCCCAAGGGGCCGTTGAATTATGTTTAATTTGCTGAAGTCTGTAGTGAAGTAATACAGCGGTCATTTTAGAAAGCAGGAAAAAACAACAACCGGTAAGATCGTATATACATATACACACACACTGTCTTCTAAGTACACTTGTAGTTGATAACTCATTTTCTTCCCCAATGCCTTAGATTGCTATAAATCAGGGACTACATTGTCCAATGTGTCCTTTCTTTTTACAAAACACAACCATGCCTGTGCCTATGGGTATCATTAGCTGGAAAAAAAAAATGAATGGGAAATGAGAATCTCTCATTGTATTTATAAAATTATTAATAACAATTGTAAATTGATTTTTGATTGGCGAATATAATACATTTCCATGGCAACTAAATATGCAAACTAACAAGTTTTATAAGGAAGGGAAAAATCATAAGATATTTTGAGATTGGTTCTCAGTAAGTATTGTTCTTGGACAAGTTGTCTTGTGATGAGAACTTAATGGCATTAGCTGAGATATGAAGAAGAGATGACTGCAATAGTTTGGATTTATAATGCTGAATGAGTGGTGAAATAATAGCATGGGTTGATAGTGGAATGGAATGACTGGAAGAAATATAAAGTGTAATGAAGTCAGATATCAGGATTCTGGGTCTCACAGTTGGGACAATGAACAGAAGTGGCAACATGGAATTAAAAAATTCATTTTCTATGTTGGAATGGATTGTACTGGTCCAACATGGAAAATAAATTTTAAAATGATGAAGAATTATTTGTGATAAAAATTGTTTAATTCTGGTGGAGTCTTCAGGAATAGGAACTAAATTTACAAGAGAGCAACAGGAATTGTTAAAACAGTAATTTACAAACCACAAGACAGAGTTTTTTTTTATTTATCTTTATAAAGAAAACAGATCGACTTCAGCAACATGTATACAGCTTAAATTCATTTTGACATGCGCAGAAAACTATATTTTTATAATATCATTTAGAATCAGATGGTTTTATATTAATCATATACATTTATGTAATATGGTAATTTTGGATTTCATTATCAACGAGATGAAAATAAAAAAAAGTATTTGAAGCTAAGAATTCTTATTTTCTTTAGGTACATAAATACATTCTTTTTTTTTATTCTTTTTCCCTTTTGCCAACAAGGATGGGTCAATCTGTTCAGGTGTTAATCCTTTCACAGCAAATAAACGTTGGGCTCTTTCTGTCAAAGTACCTCCACATTTCATGCCTCTGTCTTGCAATGCAGCTTTTAACATATCAAGGCCTAAAACTTCAAGGTCACGGGCACAGTCAGCATTTGCCAGAACCTCTCCAACATCCTGAGGTAAAAACAAAGTAAAGAACAAAACAGTTAATTATATTCTAATATCAGATTATCAATTTTCTAGATCTTAAAAATGTTTTTAACTATTTCAGTAGTCTCAGCTAATTGAAATGATAGGAATCCCAATAATTGGTTAAAGAGTTAGTCGTAAGTATCTCATTAACAGTGCAGTGCTGTGTTCATTGGCCAAGATGCTTAAACCACCAAGACTCAGTTAATCTATACTTTATCTATTTCAAAATTTCTTTTCTGTGAAATGTAAGTAGGATAATTGTAAGGTTTTATTCACCAACCCAACAGTTGTTTTTATAAATACAAGTTAATAAATCTCCCAAAAATGCAACAAAAGAAATGAATTTTATTCTTACCAATGTAGCACCATTTTGTTGAGTTGATTCATCAGTATTATTGGTACAAGATGCTACCTCCTTCTCATCTTCTGTTTTGGATGTTGTTGGAGGTGGGTTTTTTGTTATGGTTGTGGATGATGATGATGAGCCACCAGTACTGTTATTGGTTGTGGAATTATCTGAAGAATCAGGAGATGGAGTGACTTCATGTTCAGGAGGAACAGACAGGAATTTTGTAGAGCTCAGAGAACTGTTTGAGTCTGTACAGTCATCAACTGATGTAGTGCCTGCTGAAGTGGCAGCGGATGTGGATGCAGTGCAGCTGGTACTAGGAAAGGCAGCGGCAGACGGACAAGCTATGGCAATATCGCAGTCATCAGATAAATCACTGTCATTGAGGTTGTCTTTGTTAATTCCAATCCTATAAAATTAGAGAGAGAGAGAGAGAGAGAGAGAGAGAGAAATGTTATATTATTAAAACAATCCAAAATTTAATTGTATATAATATAAGTATGCATGTGTATTGGAAAGTGGGTGTAATTTTGAAGAACTGGAAAATGCATAAAAACATTGTGCTTTACTTGAAATGCTAAAATGAGATATTGCTTATGGTAGGGAGAGAAATATTATTTTAAAAGCATGTCTTATATGAGGAGTGGAAAAAAAAAATCCAAAACAATTGGTAAAGCATTCATTAGAGCTATACATGGTATCATGATATATGAGTATTATTATTATTATTAGAGATATATTAAATAAAATGATTTACCAATTCCAGTGTTTGTCTAAAGATTTACTTTCCAATTTTCGTTTTTTCCCTCCTTGGACACTTTCTGCAGAACTGGTATCTCCATTCCTCTTTAGGCCTGGAAAAATAAATATCCCATTAAGCAGTAAAGAAACAAATGCACACACACACGCGTTTATACACACTAATGTAAGATTATCAAGGGATAAAGATTTCTTGATGAATACATCAATACTGGATGTGGAGTCAAATTTATTATATAGGAATTGACTTCAAGTTTAGCCTCTGAAAGCTTTGTGAGTTATTTGGTGGCACTTACTATGTACCAGACAAAGTCCTGGGATAGACATAATTGATTAGAACCCCTGAAGGTAGTGTTACAGTAAAAATTAAGTGAAAAGGAACATTATCCCAGTGAAAGTATTAATTATTCAAGTTAAGGTCTGTAATATTAAATGTATCAGACACTGTCATCTACTAGATAAATGTAATTATTGATGAAAAGTTATTTCTATAATAATGATTAACATTACTGTATCACATAAGCCGCCAGGTTAAGGTGGAATGAAGAGATTGAAGTGTGACTAAGTCAACTTGGCATAGTTTATATCCCAGCTAAGTAATCAGTATTATAAAAGTGATAAAAGGTGTAATTTTGTTCAGTAATAAACACTCATTTAAAGCTAAACAAGGGACTTCCAAGGTGGCAATGGCTTACCTGCTGTGATAGCATCCTCAAGGTCCCGTGAGACTTTCTCTTTCTGTTTTTGATAAACTTGGTCTTCAAATTGATGTTTTGGTGTTTCTCGAAGTCGAAGAGATCTCTCTTCTCGACGTCTAGTCCGTTCTTTCTCATGCTCCACTTGTTTAGCCATCCACTCTTTCAACTGCTTCTCATTATTAATGTCTCGCATACGGCGTCCGCTCAAATCTCGGCAAGCTTCTCGGTTGGTGGTTTTCTCTATCTGGGCACCAATGGCACGTAACATTGAACCAAACCCTTCGAAAATAACACAAATATCACGAAGGAATAAAACAGCCAAAATAGCAAAGTCAAAATAAATCTAAGAAATATTTCAGGTTTTGGATATTTCTATCAAGATTCAGATAAAAACACTCATAAATATTTTCTTCATATTTATTCATAATAATCGTTTCTACTATAGGCACAAGGCCTCAGGGAGTGGGGGGCTAATCAATAACTTCAATCCTAGTACTCAATTGGTACTTATTTCATCAACCCTGAAGGGATGAATGGCAAAGTCATCTTTGGCAGAATTTGAACTCATAACATAAAGACTGATGAAATGCTGCTAAGCATTTTGTCCAGCATGCTAATGATTCTGCCAGCTTGTTCACAATAATAATAATAATAATAATAACAACCATCATATATCAATGATACTGATGAGAGATCTCAAAGAAATACTTGATAGGGATTATCAATAGGGAATTGAAGTATCTAAATAATTTCAGACTCGTTAGTAACACCATTTACCATCTCTTTCAGAAATGTCATGTTTGCAAGTACGGAGAGATGTACATTTCTTGTGTCTGTGTCACAAATGCAGTTTTATGGAAGAGTTCCAGGATTTCTGGACATCTTTTAACAGGACTCATTTAAAGTTGCAAGAAAGTTAGAAAACTTTTGTTAACATAGAAGAAGGATGATCATTCTAGTCTGATCATCATCACCATTAACAGTGAAATGTTCATGGAGTGGAGATATCTGTCTATCAACACATCTCCAGTTGTCTATTAACACACCAATCTTATATACAACAATAGCACTCTAAGCCCTAGTCTGGTGACAAGTCTCCCCTTCAGCCAAACGGTTTGATTTGGACAACGACGGTGCACTCACCTCCTTTCCCACCAACCAGTCTCGGCAGAAGCTGATAGTGACACCCAGCTTTAATGACATCGTCGTCATTCAAAATATGTCCTTGACACGTTAAATAGCAGTCATCAACCGGGAAGATCTACAAACAGTAAGGAAAGAAACATAAACCATTAGAATAAATCAAAGCATCACACACAGGTTGGGTGGAACATGGAAATCAAATCTGTAAAAAAAATGACAAGGAGAGAACGTCTGTAAGGTATTCTACCTGGTCCTCTAAGCTGTTTTCACAAACATTCTACTGCGTTCGGGATTTCCTTCTTTTCTAAAATACCAACTCATTCGGCGCTTCAACATCTGTTCATAAAAAATGTCGTCATAATTATCTTTATTAAATTAAAAACACCAGTTATTGTTTCCTCCACTTCATGGTGAAATTTCTAGAATGTCTAAAATTTCATCATTATCCGTGATGCCTTTTTTTGGCAATATTTTAACAGCGTCATTAAAAATATAATTGCTTTCACAATCTTATTTTTCCATCTTATTGTGTGAATTCTGACAAGAACTTGCTATTCTCTGTAGTTGAAGAATGACACTAAATTACTAAAACATCAAAATTCACCAATCTAATACTGCTTTTAGTTTGTAAATAAAAAAAAAAAATGTAAATACGCTCGATTTCGTATAAAAAGTTATGAAGATTTAATAATTTCGTTTTCCTTTATCAAAATTAAAAATAATAATACAACAAGGGGAATAATTCTAGATATAACAAGGGAAATAATCAAACAATTATTAATATCAATGTGAGAGGGTAAAATAATACTTTTTTTGAGCCGCTAAATTAAATTTATTATTATTTTTTTTAACCTTACTTTGTGTTTTGAAAGATACTACATCTATGATCTAAGGGCGGTTTGACTACTAGTTTTAGCATATCAATAAACTATGTAGCCGAAAAATTTGCATCGTTAACTCGATGTGTCAACGTCTTTACTTAATATGACAAATCTGTAGATTAATATAGGGCTAGATTTATCTCAAAATCTAACCTAATTGAGTGAAATAGCACAACAATATCTGAAATAAAAGTATTTAAACACGATCATATACACATTTATATATTATACACGAGAAATATAAGTGAATCGTTAAAATAAACCTAACAGCTGATGCATGCTTATGTATTGTTTATATAATTTTACGGTATCATATAAACATCTGTGGAGTATATTAATAATATGTCACCTGTGGAAGACGCGCTCCAGTCTGTAACCAACGTTTCACATCATCAATGGTTGATGGTGAGCTATAATTGTAAACAAATGACTTTCTAAATCCAGCAAGACAAAAATTTAGCAAACAACAATCAGCCATGTTGAAAACTTAATTGCTAAATGAGCATGCGCAAACCCTGAGCATGCGTATTGTAAGCGAAGGAGGGTAAATCTGATAATGCAAAATAGGTTCGAGTTCCGGAGGAAGGAATTTCTTTGAGTTTGACGTGAAATGTCCTTGAGAAATTTCCTTTCTCTATAAATTTGTGGCAAGATGTCCAACGTGGAAACCAATGTAGTTAAAGAAAAAATTCACGATGTTATTTCAAGGAAATTCGCCGGTGTTTCGAATTAAGCAATCCACTGTAACTTTTTTTTCTCGAAATTTTCTCCAGATTTTTTGTTTTAATCGGCCTGCCATCAAAACAAAAAACAAGACAAAACAAAAACAAGTGTAGTAGGTGTAAAAAAATGTGTATTAAACGAATATGAAAACAAAAATTTGCGCCAACGAACCGGTCGGGGTGGGAGAGGACTTTCGGAAAATTCACAAGATCCGATTTTTCCCCCTCATAATTTATAGGAAAATGGATATCTTTTAGTGAAATTCTATATAATTACCTTTCAAACGGCATAGATTACGATTATAAAGAAATTTTGGGGGGAATTTTTTCAGAGGGTGAGAGGACTTCCGAAGAGGAAGAAATTCATATTTTTTTTTTTTTTACTTGAGTGTAATGGAAAAAAAGTTCTTTAAAAAAATTTTAGATTCATTTATTTTTCGTTTGAGTAATAGAAAAAGGTTTTAAAAATGATTCCATGTATCATGGTGAGAGAAATAAATTCATAGATACGGTGCTGAATATGATTTCCCTATGGAAAAAAAGTTAAGGGCGATTTAGCTGTTGTTTTTAGCCCAACTCCACTGTTGAGATCTTTTTAAAAACCTTTTTCTATTACTCAAACGAAAAATAAATGAATCTAAATATTTCTTTTTCAAACTTTTTCCCATTACACTCAAGCAAAAATATAATTTATGAAAGTCCTCTCTCACTGGGAAAAACTTTTTGATACGGTAGTGGTAGCACTACTGTATCACGTGATTTCACCGCTGGTGCTAACGAAATTTTGACAACCATTAGAATTTCGATGCTTCTTAGCATTTGTTGTTTACACGAAATGATATTTTGGGACGTTCACCGCAGTCAACGGCGTTATAAACAGCATATCCAAGCCAGTTTGGATGTACTTATTAAAATTCGTTATAAAGGCTGCTTCTGTCGCGCTAATACACACACGCGCACACACACATATATAAATCTCGGTTGATTCACCAGAAGCAATAAATAACAGGACTCAGTACAAATGTAGAGTATACTCAGATACGTTATAATTGAAAGGCACCGATTTCCTCGAGTTGATCGTTTCCGATTACCAGCTTGGCAAACGAAGCCACTCTTTCTTTTGAATATTCACTGTCTAAACATTTTTGAAATATGAAATGAAATGAAAGCTTGTAGAAAACGCTCATTGTTATGTTCTTTTGTTTAAAAAATCCTTTGTGAACGACACGTGCGAAGATGGCTGCTTCAAGCTCACGTTTTTGTTTTCATTTCTGGTTCTCGTGGAAATGTTATTATAAAAAGCCCATAAACTCCATTCAGTGGAAGTCATGAAATTGCGTTGCTGCTTTAGCAATGTTTCAAAATAATACTTTTAAGTAATACTTTCAATTAAATCTTTTAATTAATGTTTTTAAAAACATTGAGTGTATATGCGGGTATTCATTTTGCATACGCATGTGCAGACGTATATATGTACGCTCATACATATATGCACATACATGTTGAAACTTATATCAATAAAACCTATTACTTAACGTTTCGAACAATATGTGTGTGTGTGTGTTATGTTTAATCGTTTACTTGTTTCAGTCATTAGACTACGGCCATGCTGGAGCACCGCCTTAAACGGTTTAGTCGAATAAGTGCTACGCAGTGGGACTGAACCCGGAACCACTTTGTTGCAAAGCGAGATTCCTCCCCACACGGCCATGTCCGTGTCTATACACACATAAACACACACGCGCCCCAGTGCCTGCCTGCACACGCACGTCCAGTATAATAATTGTTCCAAAGATTGGTAGGAGGACAGCGATTTCGAGAGGAGGCGATAGTCGAGTACATCAACCGCGGTACTTGACTGGTACTTTATTTATCAACTTCGAAATGACGAAAGGCAAAGTTAGATTTGCTTTGAACTCGGAACATAAAGGAAGACGTAGGGCGCGGCGTTTCTTCTGTCGCCCTCAGGAATCCATCAGACGACCGAATTTGTTTCTTAACATTTATAGAGAAGACGTGAGAAAGGAAAGGATTTCTGAGGGTTCTGAGAAGTGGTTAGACAATGTTTGGAAAGGCGTCTCTTCAGATGTGGTCAAGAGAGAGAGAGAGAGAGAGAGAGAGAGGAGAGAGGATGACAAGAATTTGAAAGCAAGCAAAATAGGCTCGGTTGAGGGAATAAGGAAAAGCCACAACCACTAAATTAGGATTAGCTTTGGTCATTTTCAAAATGAAAGCAGTTTAAGAAAGATGGAATGTTTTTTTGAATGTAACGAGGAAGCCCGCACCTTGTTTTGTTACCTGTCGAGTGGGAAATAATTTGAAAAGTGAGCCTACTTAAAGTTAGAATCAATGTTTTTGTTGTCGTTGTTTTGTGTCCTCAGGTTAGCCGTGATCGAATTGTCTGACATATGAGACACGGGTCACCGACCGAACGACGAGGTATAACATAACACGCATTCATCTTTTCAGTGATATAACTCCACCTAACTAACAACTATACTTCCCACTCAAACGTACAACGATATATTATGTTGGGTGCAGAATGAAAGTCTGGATATGTTGCTCCCTTCCTCTCTCACTTCACTGCCAAGATTATATCTGTATACCAGTAGGTCCTGGTGTTGCCAGAGCTGAGGCAGATCAAGTTGACTCCATCAAAATACAGTAGTTACATAGGCTTGTGGACAAGGAGTGTAGGGTGGGGGCAAGCGGACCCCTTTAATTTTTTTGAGGCAATGAAAATGCTTTGAACATCCTGGGTTGGATCTAGGTTTGTATCCCCTAACACATTTCGTTCCCGCACTTATGAACAGTTACTGCTCTTCTGTACTCAGTGTTGGTCTCAGCACAATGTTTGAGGCGGTGGAGGGGCGGGTTTAGTGAAATAACTGGTGATGCAGCTATTTCTGTGTGGATATTTGTCCAGGGATGAGTGTTTCTAAGT
The DNA here is from genome assembly GCF_046866305.1 of Octopus bimaculoides. Classification (NCBI taxonomy): domain Eukaryota; kingdom Metazoa; phylum Mollusca; class Cephalopoda; order Octopoda; family Octopodidae; genus Octopus; species Octopus bimaculoides. The sequence goes on along the minus strand of NC_142950.1, from coordinate 36,984,777 downwards.
TATTGTTCCTGTAGTAGTATTAAGAGATGTTTCTCGATGAGTGGGTTTTCATGTCGTGACAGGAATGTAAGGACTAAAGCTTGTTACGGCAACAAATCACGCCATTCACGTGACCAGGCGGTCTTGCATCGTTAGTATTTTTATTTCGTTCTATATGTGGACTGTGGGTGACGTCTATGTACGAACCACTGTGACCTATAATGCACTGTTTTATGTACCTAGTCCTTTATTGTGGTTTGTTGTGAAGAGATTGGGGTCCTAGGAAACGGTGCATCTGGCAGACGGTACTTCAATTCTATTGTTGTTCATTTAGACTGGAGCAGTTGCGCAGTAGTTCCCGGAGAATGGTGGGAGGAAGCGATTGCGCCATCTGTGTATGAATCTGTCTGTTTTGTGAAAGTGTGGGAAGATCATGTTGGTGTAGAGGAATTTCAGAATTGTTATGATTTTGCCCTGCTTCCATATTTGAGGAATTTGACAGTGTTAGCACAAGTAGTAGTTGGGGTTGAGAAGGGCAGTGTGTGTGTGTGTGTGCGTTAGAGAAAGAGAAAGAGAGGGATAGAAAGAAAGAAATAAGATGATAGTGAAGAATAGAGAGGGAGAGGAGAAAGAGGTACCAAGGAAGAGGGAGGAACAAGGGGCAAGTCGGAAAACTACGGACAGAGCATAAGATAATCAACAACACCAGGGAATGACTAAAGAAATACACACAAACACACACACACATACACACGCACGCACGCGCGCAATAATAACAACAGTAATAATAAAGCCAAACTCGGATTTTAAAAAGGATGTAGCATATATGTGTGTGTGTGCGCGCGCGCGCGTGTATATATATACATATATATGTGTGTGTGTATATATATATATAGATGTATATATATATATATGTATATCTATCTATCTATCCATCCATATGTGTGTGTGTGTATATATATATATATATAGGTACCCCTCCCCCACGCACACATATGCAAACCTACCCACGTTCACAGCAGACATGTCGGCAGGATATCAGTCATGTGTCCTCGCTGAATAATTATTTGCAAATAAACTAGTAAAAAAACCATTGCTCTAAGGTTTATGACTTAAATTCCATTAAGGAATTTATTATCCACCTTTCCGGTGTCGAACGCTCCTTTCCACACACCCTCCTGTGTGTGAGTGCATGTGCACGCGTGTGTATCCCTTTCTTTCCCTCTATCTCTCTCTGCTTAGAGAGAGAGAGAGAGAAAGAAGAGGCAAAGAAGGAGGAGAGAAAGAGGGAGAGGAAGAGAGAGAGAGAAAGAGACAGACAGGCAGATAGATTGACAGAGAGAGAGACAGACAGACAGACAAATAGATAGATAGATAGATAGATAGATGTGTATGTGGTGAAACAAGGGGAGATTGCGGTCAAGATCGTCATGCGAGCTAGAAATGGCACAATTTATGGTCTATGAAGGGAAATCCGAGGGAGTCGAAGAAATTTCTAGAAGAAATTCTTTTCTGTCTTTGCCCACATTTTTCCAATAAAATCTCTCTGAAATGTTAGCCCCTGTTCTGTCGACACCAAGATGACTTCCCAAGCAGCAGGCAGCATTATTATGTCTACAGCCCATGAGAATACTTGAAATAATACTCTTCTGTTCGTCCGGATTGCGAATGGCCAAGGTTTCTCGGTATTCATTTGCAGAGTTTCTTACTCTCCCTGTTCTGTGACGATAGTAGAATTGACCACTTCGTGCAACGTAGTGCTTAGAGAGCCTACGTAGGTTTGCCTTTTCGTTTTTGGACATATGAGGTCCATATTTGTGAACAACATAATCAAATAAAAAATCAATGCTGTCAGCGTTATCAAGTCGCCATTCTGGATATGCTTCTTTCAAATTTCTTCAGCTTTTAAGTAACTAAGTGAAAACGCCAACTAAATGACAGCTCCGACTTTCTCTTTGATTTACAAATGTACATTACGCATACACACACTTAATAAACATCAACATATACATTTAATGGGTTCACCCTATTTGCTATCACGGTGACGAACATTTGGGGAAGGATTTTAGATGGGAGAAATCTGAAATCGTAGGGGGTAACTTGAAATCGGGGGGTAATCTGAAAACGATTTCAAGTTACCGGGGTGGTGGTGGTGGTTAATCTGGACGGTGATCGATGGATAAAACATCTAGCTGTTGACGATCATAGAATTTTGCTCTAAGCTGGTTGTCGCAAGATGGTGTAACAGTCTTCACTGTTGCCTCATTTGAATGAATCATAATAATATTGGTTTCAAATTTTGGTACAAGGCCAGCAATATTAGGGGAGGGAGAAAGACAATTCTATCGACCCTAGTGTTTCACTGGTACTTATTTTATCGACTCCAAAAGGACGAAAGGCAAAGTCGACCTCGGCAGAATTTGAACTCAGAACATAAAGACGGACGAAATGTCGCTAAGCATTTTACCCGGCATGCTTGCGATTCTGCCGTCCGTCTGGCCGTTTTATGAATCATTATAATATTCAGACTCGGTTTTTAGTGGCGATCCAACACCATAACATAATTGTGTGACTAAGCACCACGACTATTACAAGAGAAACAATAATATTGATAGTTATAACCCGTGGGCATGGCACAATCAGCGACATTCTTGGATACTGAGGGGGTGGGGAATGACGAAAATAGCTCAACAAAATTTATTAATAGCATAAAATGTCAACAAGTGGAACGAGAAACAGGACCTTTTTCCTTTCTTTACTCAATCTAGTGTTGTGTGTGTGTGTGTGTGTGTGTGTGGGAGTGTTTGCTTATGAATGCCAGAAAGTTCTTAGCTATTCCCCCAAGCACACGAAGAACACACGACTAACAAACGTCATGACTTACAATGTCTGAGCCACCGAGTAGGCACTTCCGGTACAATTTAGATCGCTGTTGATTCGTGTCGGTGAGTGAGGTTGAAGGAGTCACTCTGAATAGTGACGGAGGGAACGACGAGTTTCGAACCAATAAATGTATTCAGCAACATATACTAAGCACTCATCTTTTAGGTGATAAAACCCAACGCACACACGCACACACACACACACACACACACACACACACACACACAAAATCAAATATGGTGGTGGAGTGATAATAACGGTAGAATGTCGTGCAGTATTTTATTTCGCTCCTCCCTAGATTCTAAGCTCAAATCTCACCGTTGGTTGACTTTGAGGGTCTGTATATAGATCTTTGGTCATGAGCCAATATAAGGAATCAATCGCTAAGCTGTCATTAAAAATTGAGCCATAATTTCGGAGCAACAAATACCAACAACAAAAATCGTATGACGTCATGTGGTTTTATTTACTATGTCAAGCCATCGATTCTGATTTGGTATACAACTTTTTATTTAGAGACGATTAAGGGGTGACGTTGCTTAGCTTATCTCTTAATACTTTCTTGAGTAGGTCTATGGGTGGGTGTGTAAGTCACTTCGATAGCAAAAACAAACAAAACAACACACACAAAAAAAAAACTAACAAAATGTAACAACGAAAATAAAGCAGAACTACAAAGTAAAACAAGCAAAGACAGAATAAACAAAAGCACAAAAGAGTGCGAAGTGAGGGGGAAAGGGGAGGAGGAGGAGGAAGGAGGGGGTGAGGTAGAGATAAGACCCGGTTGACTGTTGAATTAATCTCTTCAGAAAACAGAATTAAGTCTGTGCATTGTATTGTAGGAAGGATTAACTGTTAGATTAAACTAGTTTAGAGATATGTGTAACAAGGCAGCAGAGAACACGGATGAGCGAGAAGTCGACGGTTCGATATCTCCCACCAGCATTTCTTAAACTGTGCCGACCTGATTGTAAATCTGAAACGCAGAGTAGCTTCATGATATTTATGATTTGGCAGGGAAATGTTTTTGTTATAGGCTTAAGAAGATTTTATCTTCAAAGCCGAGGACTTGTTAGCTGAAGGTTGATCCAATTAACATGAGTGATCTTTTTTTTCTGAATGAGTCAGGTGTTTTTTGTAATATACTGTGTTTTTATGTGAAATCTTTATACTAGCACATCATTGTAGTATTGTAAAAGTTTTGTGAGAACAGATTCATTGGAGGGGCGTTTGAAATATATATAGAAATACTTTTAAATAAATTAAGTGCGTAGATAGTTTTCTAATTAACGTATGTTGTATACGAATTCATTAAAATTTATGTTGGGAGAAAACGGAATTGCTGAGGTGAAAAGTGACGTCTAAGAAATTAACATTCAACCGTAATGTTTAACTTGCAGTTTATGAAAAAAAAAAATGGTAAGGAATTTTCTAAACTTATCAATTTGTTAGGAGTTGAAGTTATGAAGAATTGGTAGATTGTCATTTCTACGCCGGCTGGCGAGAATGTTGGCAAAACTGATGTATTGAGGATTCAATATACAAAACCCAGTGATATCTGTATTTCCGTTGAGATTTTCGAATCCATCTGATTGCTTTTTATTTTTTTTTATCCATAAGCAGTTATATTTCCTTGTGACTAGAGTAATATTAGTTTGTAAAGTTGTGGGAGGTGAAAAAGTCCTCGAATGTAAAGTACGGCTTTTTATAGAGATAGCGTGTCTACTGTAACCATTATTTCGAGATCAGATGCTTTCTTTTTTGTTTCTGTGTCAATATTATTTAATATATTAAAGTTGTTTTTGTGTATGGTGGTAATAATGTGAGACAGTGTTGCATGGCACTTTTGCTCACTCGTTGAGGATTTTATTCTTGTCGTGCCGTATAAAAATTCTGAAAGGTCTTGAAATAATTTAACATGACTTTTATGACTTTTAAAGATTGGTTGATTGTAATTTTGAATCAAATATTTTTCATCTTTCAGAAAGAGTCATTTTCGAACGACCGTAAGAAGTTATTTTGGGAAAGACATTTGTTAGTTTAAAAACCATATTGAAAGATCTAATTGGCAGAAAGGGTTCAGCCCCTCACTTGTTTGTTAACATGTTCCATTTTAAATAGTTTTGCTACTTCAGATATATTCATCTCATTGCTCCCCCCCCCCCGCCAGCACTTAACTCTTTCTCTTGCTCTTATTTCTTCTTCGCCCACGTCTTCCTAGAAATTTAAACACAAAACATTTTTTCGAGGTTCTTTCATTACAATTTGATAATTTGAAACAAAGAAAAAGAAGAAAACTTTTAGTGGTTGTTAAACGGATTCTTTTCAGCTTTTATTAAATTAGTAAAAAATATTTCACTTTTTGTATTGGGCTGTTTTTACTCGTTCAGTTTTATACAAATAGTATTTTCTTAATTACACACACACACACACACACACACACACACACACACACACACACATGTATGTATGTATGTATGTATGTATGTATGTATGTATGTATGTATGTAGAAACGTGAATATTGTCTTCAAACAACGTCGCCATTTCTCAAGAAATCTTCCAGAAACTTTGCAACCAGAATAGCGAATGAATAAAGCAAAACGAAACAAAACAAAGCAAATCCAGTCTCCACCCTGACCTACAGGACAAAATAGGGAGAGTTAGAAAAGTGACGTAGAAAGGACGACCGTTTAACTGAGGTTGTTTGCGAAAGAAAGACAAGCAGTTAAATGTTTGTGTGTATATATATGTGTATGTGAGCGTGTATACATTATAGAAAACACGGGACACTGTTATAGGAATGTCAGAGTGCCTTACAAACACACACACACACACACACACACACACACACACACACACACAAAAGTGCAGCCTAACATACTTAATGAACTGAATCAAAGCGACATTGTAAGTAATTAAAGTTACATCAGTAATTAAACGAAAATTATTTAGCGTTAATGATAATTCTTGCGAAAAGTAGCAATACTGATGAAGTCTCACTCTTTATTGCACACCCACATTTAATTTTCAATTAATTTTGTTTGTGGACCGTTATTGCTAATGAATGTCTTCCATTAAAGACGTAATTTTAGTTTATTAAAATAATTCAGTTCAACGCATTAAATATATTCGCCTTCACTTAACTATATTTTCTTTATGCAGAAGGCACTCCTGGAGTATTCTCCTGTCTCGTTATTTTCATTTATCTTCTCAGTAAATGCTTTATATTCAGTTGTGAGCAAGACATTTTATTTCACGTTACCCTAGTTCACTCAGTTGGCAAAAATGTGTTGTACCTGTAATACAAAAGGGACCAACTTTGTCACATTCTGTCACGCTGAATCTCTCAGAGAACTGTATTAAGGGAACACGTGTCTGCGGAGTGCTCAGCCTCTTGCACGCTAATTTCACGAGTCGGCTGTTCCGTTGATCGGATCAACTGGAACCCCCCTCGTCGTCGTAACCGACGGTGTATCAGTTTAAAAAAAAAAAATATTCCTTTGTCGGTTAACTTATCTTATTGGTAAATGCTTTATATTCATTTGTCAGTCAACCTCAGGTGTGATAGCTATATGTAAGACCCATACTTCACCGAAGGGTTGTTAGTAACCTCGAGTATAAAGAAACATATTGTCATAAAGACTTCTGAAGTCTTAACAAACTATGTCTCTAAATGTTGCTGACCTGATCGAATACTCCCATTCCTTGCTGAAAGTGGTTGATGATAGGAAAGGAAAAGGCTAGCGAACGAAACCATACGGAAATCAGAAGTCACAAATACAAGGAAAGGAAAAAAACCCACCTAGTTGTGCAGATAAGACTATGACTCACCTCATCGTCAGTGTTTCACACGACAATGGTTTTGTTAGGTGTGAACGTCTGTTCCTGTGTAAAATACCATAGCAATTTCATCAACTCTCTTAGATTCAGACACAGAAAACAGACAACCAGCGACTCATCCGAAAACCCCTCTTCTCTGTCAGGGGTTGCTACGCTCAAACTCCAGGGTTGTCACTCTCAACGTTGACATGAGGGAAAGGCTATAGATGTCTTGTAGGGAGGGAAAAATTATAGAAATTTTGGAGCAGAGATGTATGTACAAGAGGTAAGGTTTTGGGGCCTCAATTAGACTCCTTATAGGCAAGGAACAAAAGTACAAATCATTCAGGGCGGATATAAGCGTTGGAGTAAGTGGAGTAGACATATTGTTGGCAGAGAAATGGATAATCGACAAGTCCCCTCCCCCCAAATTTCGGGCTTTGTGCTTAGGGTAGAAAGGAATATCTGTTTCAACACATGATTTCACATCAGAAATCTTGCAAAACAAATTCATAAACGATAAAATAAATAACAAAAAACCTAAAACAAAAAAAACCAAAACCCCAACAAAAAACAAACAAAAAAGAGTAAGTAGATACGGTATACAAATAATAACAACTTTAAAATACCAAACAGTCGGAAAGTATAAAATATGTTTTATGAGGGAAAAAGCTGTAATAGACTAACTTTTATGATTGTTAGGAATACTTTCATGTAAAGTTGGAATTCCATATTACTGTAACCATTATTTCTTTTGACTGTTTTAGTATCGGCTATCAATGACGACGACGGCGATGTTTTTTTGTTATAGTTATTATCTTATTGTTGTACCCATATTGTTTTCCCCTTTTCCGAGGTTACCGTGGTTTTTTTCGGAGGTTTTTCTCTCCACGGATAACTCTAGTCAGTGTTGTATTTTCTCCCCGTTTTGGGAATTTAAATTGTGTGTGTGTGTGTGTGTGTGTCTGCAGTCCAATGACTGAAGCTAGTAAAATAGTGTGACAGTGACTTACGAGAGCGACAGACACATTTCGCCTTTCTTGAGGCTCGTCAGCATCTTTTCACCTGCTTAAACGCTTAAGAAGGTAAGAACATGTTGACAAGCCTCAAGAAAGGCGAAATCCGCGTGAACACGCTATCTTAAAGATGGTGTATTTGGCAGTGACACCGAATTTTGTTTGCTGTAGCTTCTCCCTTTCTGAGTAGTTTGCAGTGACCGTTGTTTCCTTCTTCTTGTGATATTTCTTCTGTATTCTCAAACACCTTAGCATGAATGAGTCACTTTTCCGTTCTTTTGTTGTTTTTTTTTTTTTACTCAGGTTTAGTTTATTGGTTACGACCGATTTGTTTCGCTTCCATCAGACCACATTATTTTTGCACTGACTGACAATGTTGTTTTCTCCGACGCGTTACGTTTCTGATGCCGCACCCAAATTGAAACTGTAATCACTTCCTGTTTACTCTGCTTAAAATTGAAATATAGAAAAGTGAAACCTTTACAATTGAAACGAAGTGTTAAACTGGTGTCGTTATGTTTGCAGTGTTACGAAGTCAAATATGGGAAAGGGAAACTTAAGGCTGACAGGAACTATTTGAAAGGATATATTGGTTTCAAATTATGGCACAAGGCCAGCAAGTTCGGGGGAGGGGGATAAGTCGATTACATCGATCTCCAAGGCTCAACTGTTACTTATTTTATCGACGTCGAAAGGATAAAGAGCAAAGTCGAGGTGGAAGACGTCGGAGAATTTGCTTACCTCGAGACGACAGTCAAGAAAGATCGAAAGAGAACGGAGAATATAGAGAACAGAGTATCGAATTCCCGGAGAACATTCTACGATCTAAGAAAGGTATAGGTCGCAAAACGAAGCAGAAGCTGTTCAAGATATTGATCCGACCAGTATTACGGATGTGAAAACTGGAAAGTGACAAAAATAGAAGAATAAACACTGGGCAACTTCCGTCGTCACATGTTTAAGGAGAATACTCGACATCAAGTGGTTGCAAAGAGTCCGAAATGACACAGGTGAGACAATGATGGGTATTAACAGGATCAGTGACGACATAAGACGCAGATGCTGGAACTACTGGATCGGACACTGGAACTCAGACAAGATCACGAAAGAAGCAATTGTATGGTGGCACTAAAATGACAACCTGAGAGGAAAAAAGCAACAGGACGCCTTGAAACTACATGGCGAAGGACGATTGACAAGAGACGAGAAGCGTCGAGATACTGGAATGAGAGCAGAACAGTGGCAGAACACAGCTGGTTGGAGAGACCGTGTTGCGGTCTTATGTGCCCCGTGGCAAGGAGAGAACTGACTAACTATTGTTGTTGCTATTATTGTCATTGTTACTTTTATTATTGTCGATAAAATTATATATTCGTACCGTGCCTTCCCTTCCCCTGTCTCATATATCTACACACACACCACACCGGTCCACTTAGCAAAGAGGCTGTATTATCCTCATGATAGAACATATTACTGTAAAACTACAAAAGGAACGAACATTTTTCGAAAGCTGCACCCTTTCTTGCTTATTGTAGCTAAGTGGACTGAGCTTAAAATGAAATATGTTGGCCTATCTCATGTCAAACCGGATGAAAAACCCATTGTTTCTTGTTTAGACATTAAACTCATGAGGACAGGCGATTCGTTGATATCATCGACTGAGATTTTATCGACTCTTGAGGGATGAGAGGCAAAGTTGAATTTGGGCGGGATTTGAAGTCAGAACTTAAAGAGACAGAACAAATACGATAAGGCACTCTAACGACTCTGTCGCTCTGTCGCTCTGTCTGACACTCCAAAGACTCTGTCGCTCTGTCTGACACTCCAAAGACTCTGTCGCTCTGTCGCTCTGTCTGACACTCCAAAGACTCTGTCGCTCTGTCGCTCTGTCGCTCTGTCTGACACTCCAAAGACTCTGTCGCTCCACCGGATTTAAACAAGGTAAGGAAATATATAAATAAAAATTTACTGTTTCATTACGGACCCAGTTTAATGAATTTTAATCCGAACTGAGCACCTGTAGGATATCTACTTAAGAATAGCAACCATCGTCACCCCTCCCTCACCCCCATATACACAATCTAGAAAAGTGTGTAGCGCAAAGACTGCAGTTCTCTTAAGCACTGTGCAGCTTGTAAAGAGCAGACGATGGCGACTAACATTACAAAATACTTATCTCGTTCACTCGACCGCATCGTTCACATCATGAAATCTCTCAGAACGCTGGAGGAGTGACAGAATCGGTTGGGCGTCAGGCAAAGAGTCTTGCCGTAGTTGCTTCTATTCTTTGCGTTTTGAGTTCAAATACTGCCGAGGTCACCTTTACCCTTCACCCTTTTGAGGTCAATGAAATAAAGTACCAGTCGAGAATTGCGGTTAACATTTCTCTCCGCAAATTGCTGGCCTTGAGCCAAAATTAGAAACAGTCATGAAGTCTCTCATATTTCTTTATCCCTGAGAAATTGCTTGGTCTTCAAAGTACAGCTCTGAGCTGCCACACCTTCTACTTACGCAATCGTGGCAGGCAAAACATCGCACCATTCTTCTCTTGTATGTAACTCTGAACAGTTATGTGTGGTTGCCAGAGTTTGTTATTAATAAGTTCAATTATATGTACCGGTTACACACAAACCTTATTGGTGCACGCACGCACACACACACACACACACACACACACACACACACACACACACACACACACACACACACACACACACACACACACAAACACACAAACATAAAAACATAATTGTCTAAGTAAACGGAAAAGGAGGCTCCTATTGGGTGCGGCATTAACTGAAACGAAGTTGGTAAATAAACTATTGCGCATGTCCGTGTGCATACATATTTATACACACACACACACATACATACATACATACATGCAGATATGCATACATGTATACACACACACACACACACACACACACACACACACACACACACACACACTGGAACGGGTGTTTTAATAGGATATTAATAGAAAGAGGTTGGTTAATATGAACAGTGGGAGAGTAAATATGAAAGGGACGATAAATAAATACAAGAGAAAAGAAGAAAATGCTTGGCTTTTATAAATGTAGCAGATAAAGAAAATAGGACAAGAAATAATGGAAATGATAAGAAAGAGGAATGGAATGAAAAGAGATCCTGAATGAAAGAACGAGATACGTATTGGAAGAAAAATAGAATGAATAAGACTAAATAAATTTTAAAAAAAGGAGAAAAGACAAGTGACAAAAATGATAGAATGTGAAGGAAAACAGAAGAGAATGATCTTGAGATAAATAGACATGGAGACATAAATCTGGTGTGTGTGTGTGTGTGTATAGAAAGAGAGAGAGAGAGAGAGAGAGAGAGAGAGAGAGAGAGAGAGAGAGAGAGAGAGAGAGAGAGAGACAGATAGAGAGAGAGACAGATAAGATTAGATATACATAGATAGATAAATAAGGATATATAGACAGATATAGGTCGACAGATATAGATAGACAGAGTGATACAATTTAAAATAAGAAAATAGTGAAGATGGAGAGCTTCTTACGATGTAAAAAGGAAAGTTTAACGACCTGTGTATATATTTCAGGCACAAAAGTTCATTATCAGAAGCAAACAGCCAAGAAATGTTAGTCTTCAGTATCGGCCATGTTGAATGTAAACCCAAGTCACTTAAGATTGTTATAGAAGGAACAAACAACAATTCTTAAAATTAAGAAATATTTGTTCCTTCCTTGCCATTAAAACTGTGGGAAAAATTCTGACTCCCACCACTTTTCTTATAAACGAAAAGACAAAATATTTATTTTACATTTATATAATTCTTCTATTTGTATGTACATACAAATACATATCATAAAAATAATTACATCTCTGATGAGCGGAAATATTACCTATATATAATAATCCATTTAGGCTATTATTACAGCAACAATATTTTCGCGAAACGATCGTAAGATAATTATATATATATATATATATATATATATATATATATATATATATATATATATATATACGTATATACTTCAATATATATGTATACACACACACACACACACACACACACACACACACACATCTATAAATCTATTCATATAGAAACACAAGCTCTAATGTAAATATAACCACGCACACACACAAACATTCGCATGCACACACGCATACCAGTAACTTCATTAGCACCAAATATTGTTGGCAAATTAATAATATTAAATGCAGAGAGAGTATAACTGACATACTCTGACCAAGTCCACCTTGTCTATATCGACTATGCCCACCCCAAGATAAAAAGACATCTAGCAGAGGAAAAGAATATAATGACGCCATATTGTTATGTTACAAGGACAGAATATAGTATACGAGAAGATGGCGTTTATTGTTGTCAAGCTGCAGGGGTGGGTCTGTGGTTTACATATAGTCACAGGTAAGCAACGAACAAGCATATACAAGGTCGGTTGACTGGACAATGAGGTCGGGGTGCACCTATATTTAAGAAAGGGGAGGTGGGTATGGATGGAAAGTCGGTGTGTTAAATCAGGGTTGATTTGGACGAAACGACGGCAAACAATCTGCTGACTTCATTAAAGTTCTCACTAGAATCCCTAAACCTTGCAGCTACACCAACCATCGCGGTCACCATTGGCAAAATAACCAACGCTGCTACCACCGCCATTACCACCACCACTAACCCCTCCCCCACTCCCACACATAACCACCACAAACGTTATCTTCATAACCAATACCACCACCACTGCAAGCCTCATCCCCCTCTGTCATTACCACCACCTCTACCTCCCGCTATTACTCCCATCGACACATACGCCACCGCCACCGCGACCACTACCACCACCACCACCACCACCACCATCACCACCACGTATTATAATTACCAACCACAGTCACACCACCACTTCCACCACCACCGCCACCGCCCTGCCAACAGCACCTTCCACCCTCCATCATCTCCGCTCCATTGCCAACTCTCTCCCGCCATCAAAATCCCGAGATGTCCGAACTGATCTCAAGTCACAATATTTTATTAATTATATCAATTTAGTTCGGTCGTTTTGGCTCAACACTGCACCGGATGTTCGCTCATAATTTCACACACTCTGAAAATAGAATCCCAAACGCCACCACCACCACCACCGTCGCCAACAACAACAACCATGATAATAAATAATAAATAATCTAATAAAAACTGTTTATTTAAACAGGTTTTATTAAATCAAAATATGTTGTTATCGCTGTTGCTTTTGTTTGTAGTGTTATTGTTATAATTATTGTTGTGAGGGTGTTATTGTTACAGTATGGGGTTGGTGACGGTGTTGGGTGTGTGTGTTGGTATTGTTGTTGACAGGCGCCAGTGTTACCGGTAGTGTTGTTGTTGTAATTGTTGTTGTTGTCGTAAGTAGCGGTGGTGTGTATATGGTGAGAGTGGTGGTGGGGGATTGTCAGAATCGTTACAGTGTCGGATAGAATGCATTGCCGTATTTCTCAGTTCAAATCCTACCGATCGCCTTTCATCCCTCTGAGGACGATAAAGTAAAGTACCAATCAAGTACAGGGTTGATATAATCGGCAGACCCCTTTCCATAAAAAATTGCTGCATTTCAGCCTAAATTAGAAACAATTACTATTATTATTATTATTATTATTATTATTATTATTATTATTATTATTATTATTATTATTATTATAATATTTAAGGTGGCGAGCTGGCAGAATCGTGAGGACACTGGACGAAGTGCTTAGCGGTATTTTGTCCGTCGCTACGTTCTGAGTTCAAATTCCGCCGGGATCGACTTTGCTTTTCATCCTTTCGGGGTCGATAAATTAAGTACCAATGAAAATTTCTGTCATTAGTCATGTTACACAAGGCGGCGAACTGGTGGGATCGTCAGCACGCCAGACAGAAACGCTCAGCGGTATTTCTTCTGGCCTTAAGTTCCTGTCTTTCATCTTTTTGGGGTCGATCAAACAAGTACCAGTTGAGCACTGGCGTCAATGTAAGCAACTAGACCCCTTCCCACAAAATCTCAGGCCTTGTACTATAGTAGAAAGGATTAATATTTGTCACATATTTGTGGAGAATAGCGTCGTTTAATACAATTTTCCAATGTGTCCATAACGAGGTCGTTGCATTTCTGACGGCAACAGTGACATAGATGTTTGTGTCTGTGATTGTAGCTCTGGTGGTAGTAGTGGGAGTGGTAACGATTGTGGTAGGTTCTCCTTGAAAATGAGTTCTGGTACTGGATGGAAGAAGACACTATTGTTTCCTTTTGTGCATCCATATTTAGTTTGAGAGCCACAGTCTCCATATTTCGAACACTATTTAAGGTGCATGTGTAGACAGTTTGTCCAGTTAAGCCGAGTGGATAAGTGCTCTTCTTGTATCTTTAGTATACAATGGGTTATCGAAGAGGACAGTGGCCTTTAGTTTTGGTTTCACAGGGTCCAAATTTACAAATGTTTTGTGTATCATGTCAGCATTTTATTTTTGAGGGATAGAAATCGTTTTTCTGTTTGAGTTGGCCAGTCACGTGTTATGGTAGAAAGTCTTTGATCAACGAATACGTCGTCGTCGAAGTAGTGGTAGCAGTGGTAGTAGCTTTCTGTTACTGGATATCAAAACTGTTGAAGCCACTCAATGATCTTCTGATATGAGATAAGATATGAATGAGTCAATTAACGCAGTTCCCGGAGTTAGTTGTAGTGACTCTTCTTGGGTATAATTTGTAGTTGTGTCTCTTGATCTCGTCAAGTGGGATCACATAAAATGTGGTTAAATGACGACTTACAGTCATTGACTGATACGATGCCTAGTTTCTCCATTTGTTTATTTATCAGATCAATCGACTTTGAAGTTTCGTTCACTTTATTTGGAAACAATCTCGAAGTTGTATCATTAATTACAGAACAGAACGCATTTTGCAGTGATTTTATTGCCCATGTGTATTACGAGAATTAAATCAAACGTTTTTTAAAAAAAAGAAAAGAAACGGCGATTAACATTGCTCTCTTTTCACTCGAATAACATTTCGTACAGGCGTGAAAAATGTTAATTATATTGGGAAGATACGGAACGATCATGCTGAAAGTATGTAAATAATTAGCCAATTAATTAATTAATTAATTTTACATAAAGTAAAATTAATTATTACAGTGAAACGCATATGTTTATAGTTTTATTATTGTTTTGGGGTTGTATGGTTGTTAAAAGTAACAACCTAAACTTATCTACTGTTTGTACACCCAGGGCTATATTGTCCAATGGATCTAATTTAATTTTCGATGGTAATGTGTGATTTGAGGGAGATGGGGGTGCTATCTCTTGAAGGTTAACTTGCCACATAAAACCTCCCTCTTTGGTATTGTCATCGATGGAAGGTGATATAGGCGGCATCACTGTCTTCCTTGTACTTCTGTGTGCGTGAGAGTATATATCCATCTCTTGACCATTATTGTCCCCAGGACTAATCTCCCCAGAGTAGTAGCATCTGTCAGGGTCTCAGGCATGGGTTAACAGGCTAGCATATGTGATAACGACCCATCTGAGCGCGGGCACTCAATACCGTTGGTTGGTGTCAGGGCGCGTTATAAAGCCACTGGGAGTGAGGAGACCCTAGCTTTTGTCACCCCATCCTTCTGATGCAAAACCTGCAGCTTCACGTGATTGCTTGTCATCTCTCCTAATCACGGAAACTCAGGACGTGGTACAGTTGTGAAAGGATTCCAATCACCCCCTGGTGACTGAGACATTTCTATTAAATAGACAACTGGACGTCAGGCGTTGGAGTTGGTGACAGTTCACTGTGAGCCTTTCATGTGGAGCGTTGAGTCTCGTGCAATAGGAACAGTCGTGCGTCGTGTATATACTTTCTCCCTCCCTGCTTCGTTATATTATATATCACAAAACAAGGATACAAAAGGTGTTCGTGTTGTACAAGCGCTCATCATCTTTATAATTCAATGACATACAGCTTTCTCTTTATGGTGACCTCATTTTTCATCCTGAAAATCCTATGTGGTGACGTGTGCAGACCTAACCAGTTGGAAGTGCGCAGTTAGTTACAACTTTCGCCTGTCACTTATGCTTCAAACCATACAGATCTACAAGGGGACTGAGTAGTCAGCTGTAAAGATGAGGCCGTCACCATGTATGCATGTATATTGACAATATGACTGCTCAAGTTTGATATTTTAAAGGAATGATTATCATGTTTCCTTTGAAACGATACAGTTCCTAAGTCTATCAGCGTTAACAGATTTTCTCGGTCTTATCTTTTGAATGAAGTGCTAGTTATTGGCATTTAGGGAATGATGTAATTAAAGATATCACCATCCCCGAATTTAAAATTATTAAAACAGAACACTTGTTTCATACCGAAGCGCAAAGTAGAAATATGTATTTAACAATATAAAACATTTAAAAACTTCATCAGCACAAAACCACAGAACATAACTTCAGATGATTAATGTGGGGTACAATTCAATGACGTTTGTAAACTTCGTGGATAAGACTCGCACACTGAACATAAGTGGTTGGCCATGCATTTATAGCAAGGACTCATTACAGCGTTTTGCATGAGCGAATATAAAATAAAGTAACAGAAAAAAACAACAGCAGATAACAGGACCACTTTATGCAGAACTCTACAAAAAATTGAAGATCAGCAAATGAAGTCTTCTAAATACAAAATACCATAATAGGAACCAAAATTTAACTTAGAAATACAAACAATCTATTAATAAACTAAGAACAGTTATTAATAGTTGAAACATATCGATGACAATATCATCAATAACAACACCCTTGCCGTAGACTTGTTGTCATATTGCTAGAGTGGACAGCAATGGGGTATCAATAAGAAACGCTACTAATAATCTTTTCATTCAGAATAAAAACAAAACAAAAACTGGAAAGGCCTAGAAACATTGAGAGATTTAACAACTTTGTTTTCAACTAAATATAAAAGACAAAATAGGAAATACGAAAGATACTAAATAAAAGCAGATTTAAGTGCAGCCGTGTTTCCTGTATAACCTGTTTAAAAGAGACAGAGTGAGGCGCAGTGAATTGAAATATGTATGTAAACGTGCATGAAAACGTGCGTATATGAAAAAAAAAGGTGTCTATATTATTGATTTATAGAATTAATTATTCGTGCGACTAAATGGTAAAGAAAATATATTAAAATTATATATCGACTTATTGGGGATAATCAGGAAAATTAAAATTCAAATATACTTTCATGAAATGGCTGTTCTTTCTTTTTATCTTTTACTAGTTTTAATCATTGGATTGCAGCCATGCCGGGGCATCGTACTGAAGCTTTTGTCGAACAAATCGACCCTAGTACTAATTTTATTGAAGCCTGGTATTTATTCTATCAGTTTTTTTTTCTGAACCGCTAGGTTACAAGGTCGTTGACAAGCCAAGACCGCACCGATTGCGAAGCGGTGGAAATGGGGGTGGATGGACAGCCACAAACACAAAGACACACATACATACATATATACACGACAAGATTCCACACAGTTTCCGTCTATCAAATTCACTCACAAATCATTGGTCGACCCAGGGTGTTCAATATATTCACTATAAGGTTTCGGTCAAGAATTGCTACTCATGTACAGTTTAGTGTAGTATCCATGAGTAACAGATTTATTGAATAAACTACACGAACCATTTACCGTCAAGTAGACAATTATTACGATTGATGCTCGGTGCAGGAGATATGATTTAATAGTGTTAAAAGGTCTCCAATTTTATCTGAAGGAACTCAAACAAGTTTTAACATACCGTTAAATTTAATCATATTTCCGTTGATGTTTTCATGGTAATTGTGGAGAACGATGTTAAATTATGGAACTCATTTGATCAACACCATACAAGACATTTATAATTTTCCCTCTAAACTTTAGGACATTAAACCCATGCATATATTATATTTTCACAGTGAGCTGCTGTTTACAAGGGTTCTGCTGTAAATGATGGCTTCTTTCTAAGTAAAGCTGGCTTCATTCGAAAACACTGTTGATATGCACCGATTCGATTTAAATTACGTAAAATTTATTAAGCTTCTAGAAACTGTTCTGAAGTTATTTGTGTCAAGATTCAAGGTGATGTCTAAAAAAAAAAAAATAATAATAAGAACTCTAGGTAGATTAGTGTCCACTGCAATACGTAATCCTATTTCACTAAATAGCTTTATTTGTAGGACTTTCTTAAATCTATCTAGCTCGTGGCCACTCATATTTCTCGATATTATATATAATATCGATATATATATATAATATATATATATATATATATATATATATATATATATATATATATATATATATATACGTGTGTGTGTATATATGTACATACGTACACACATACATACACACACACACACACATTCATCCAAGCATGTGTATGTGTGTGTATGTTCATGTGCGGAACAGCATAACAATCATTACACATATGCACACACAAACACATACTCGCTCCCTTAGAGGGATGCAACCGAAAAGCTAAATATATATCCCCGAATCAATCAATCAATCAATCAATCAATCAATCAATCTATCTACCTGTCTGTCTGTCTCTGGAAGTACAGAATTGATAGAAAGTCGGACAAAATACCAAGTGGTTTTTGATTATGTCACCGGAAGGTGATGTTTTATCTTGACCGGAACCTAATAACTAAAGTAATCTATTATAATTTTGCAGTACTTCTGTCTGTGTGTCTGCACCCCTCTCACAAACTCGAACCCAACACACAAATGAGTGAAGAAAAAGTTAATAAAACATATATACATATGTGTGTGTGTGTGTGTGTGTGCGTGTGTGTGTGTAAATGTAGGACTTGCTTTGTAAGTTTGTATTTGTTTGTCCATTTAACGACGGTTTTAATTAAGTTAAGAATATTGTAATAGGTTGCTTTATCGTTCAAACCAAGGAATATTTAACCAGTGACACATTTCTCAATGATGATAAAGCACATTGCTACCCAACTAATTTGTAAAACAATTTACTTCCATAGGTAGGCTCAACATAACTTTCTCCTCGGAGAAGGTGCACCCGTTTTAATGCATTTAACGACCATTGCAATGAAATTTGATATTTTATCATAAGAAACTCAACAGCGCAATTATTTACGTTGTTATTGTTTTTGGTAGCCCACACAACGAAAGATATATTTATGGCGAGATAAAAGTCACCAAATGATCATAAACTACCACATTAAACGTAAAAGTTCCTATGTTTGACAATCCTATTTTTTGGTCTTTTATTTCGAAAACTCAACACGAAACGGTTTCGAAACTCAACATCTACTTACAAAATAATAAATGTTTTTCTCAGCCCTTTGTATTTTCATAGCTAGCGTCATACTTCTTTCATGGCCAGTTTAATGTTTCTTTCGTGGTTAAATTTATGCTTCTCTCATGGTGCCTATGTCCAGTGTAAGAAATTCGAGTGGACTTCGCATTAAGGCACCTCGACCCCCCTCCCTAACCCAATCCAAAACGAAGAATGAAGATGGATATTTGGCAGAGAATATTCTGTCTCTTTTACTTGTTTCAGTTATTAGACTGCGCTCATGCTGTAGCAAAATGCTTAGCGGCGTTTCGTCCGTCTTTACATTCTGAATTCAAATTTCGCCGTGATCGACTTTGCCTTTCATCCTTTCGGGGTCGATAAAATAAGTACCAGTTGAACACTGGTTTAGATGTAATCGACTAACCCCACCCCGCCAAAATTTCAGGCCTTGTGCCTATAATAGAAAGGATTATTAAACATGTACCAACGCGTGTTCTTTTATAACTTTGCGCTGTTGTCCCACTCACACCGGAACATCATAATCGTGAAACTTCTAAGTTCACTGAAGGAATAATTTCAGCTAATAATAATAATAATAATAATAATAATAATAATAATAATAATAATAATAATGTGTGTGTGTGTGTGAGAGAGAGAGAGAGAGAGAGAGAGAGAGAGAGAGAGAGAGAGAGAGAGAGCGAGAGAGAGAAAGAGAGAGAGAGAGAGAGAAAGAGAGAGAGAGAAAGAGAGAAAGAGAGAGAGAGAGAGTGTATTTATGAGTCATTTCTACTTGGGTGCAGAAGCTACAGGGGACAGCAGAAAATAAACATTATCCCTCAAAAAAAAAAAAAAAAGAGAAAGAAAACTAGAAAATGAAAAAAGACGTGCCTAAAAGCCTCATTACTTTATTAAAATATATTTTATTGTTGTTGTTGTTATTGTCATCACCATTGTTCTATATCTGTGTAACCAACATGGCGGCTAAATGTTTGTCGGGAACAAAAATAGCATATTTAGATTTACGCGCACACATACACACATGCACCACCCAAGGAAAAAATAACAACGTGCATTTTAACCTAATTGTTGTTGTTATTTTCAATCTGTTTCTGGTTGTGTTATTATATGAAGCAG
Organism: Octopus bimaculoides; assembly: GCF_046866305.1. Taxonomy (NCBI): domain Eukaryota; kingdom Metazoa; phylum Mollusca; class Cephalopoda; order Octopoda; family Octopodidae; genus Octopus; species Octopus bimaculoides. The sequence goes on along the minus strand of NC_142950.1, from coordinate 36,964,631 downwards.
TTATCTATTTTGGGTTACAGCACAATCACTATCTGAGTAGGGGCAAAAATATAAGACCCTGCCACAAAATAAGTTAATAAACGAGCAGCAAAATGTGCTTAAACAACCTCCTTTACTACAATTGGTACTATTGTTTCTGTGGTTGTTTTTGCTACTGATTTTGTTGTCGGTGGTGGCAGTGGTAGTGGTGTTACTGTTGTTGTTACTGATAGATATATAGCGAATAGGACTTACAATGGTGGTCAGCAAGAGAAAAAATAAGTATCCGCCATCAAGGCTTCTGAGACAAGTTTTGCAAGGCTGGACAAGACTGTCTTCAGGTCCCCAGGTGATGATGGTCGACCCTTACGAATACTTAAAAAAAGATCGATCTAAATTTGGTTAGAACCGCATTGAAACCAGGTATAGCATAGCAGATCTGTTATTCGATGTATTGCGTCAGGAGAAGGTTGTCATGGATAAATCTACCTGGACCACGCATGTTTATGTGTCTCTAACTAAACCACACAAGACAAGCGCTTTTGGAGAGCGTCTTTGACAAAATCTTTAATGGCACATATACATCATACACACATATAAATGTATGCAATATATATGAAGGAAATGCAGGTTGTTAGGGAGAGTCATGTCCTCAGGTTGAAGATAAGGCCTTTTCCGCTGTATTTGGAGATGTCGTTTGAGCCAGAGTGTTGGAGATTTGTACATTACTGACAAATGGTGAAAGAAGTGACTGGCGAAGTAATACGACGGCTTTACGGACGCCCCAGTCGTGGTTATGATGGACACCAAGGAGGTACTTACAGAACTTGTCCCCTAACAGGCCACCCGTCTTGTCTAGGCACAGCAGAACCTGGATGACTGGAGGAAGTAAAGGATCATGTTGTTCGGTGGATTCTTCTAGACTGGTTGTTTGGGAGATGAAGAGACAAATATGCCATCGAAGGGGAGGGGAAATGCCTAAGGTTGGGTGTGTCACAGAACAAATTTAACTTCAGAACAGAATGTCACGTAGATATTTCTTTTCAAGTAAACGAGTGTAGGATCAATAAAGTTAGGAGCGGTTAGCGGATCCGATTACAGAGAGTGAAAGTTGTGATGGAAGGCGGGTGTGCTGAAGTGGGTGAGTCACAGGTGAAGAGAGAGCGGGGAGAGGGTGGGTGCGACTGAATGATTGATGAACTGGACTCGGTGGTGGTGAGAGTTCGCGACAGTTTGAGGGTAGTCACATGTGAGGAAAAGATGACGCATTCGTTGGAAACGGTGTCATGATCCTTGTTGCAGAAGTGACGAGGTTGAAGGCATTGTGAGAAGGATGGGGGGGGGGGGGGGGTTGATTTAGTGAGAATGGAATAAGAGGAAGAAGAGTTGTGGTAGAAGTGATAGTCTGTCGGTTTATAGTTCAAGTGGAGAGGGGGAATAATGTGGTGGGAACAGAGATGTCCAGAAAGTTGATGAAGGTGTTTGAGAGAGTGCAACGATGGCGGTTTGGAGGTAACTGATGCAGGAGATGAAAGGAGTAAATTACTTTCTAGTAGGTGAGGTGACACTGGCAGTCATCGATATAATGAGCTTCGATTTGCTCTACAATCAATGGACATAATGGGGTTCTATTCAGATAGCTATGGCTGCTGCACTCAATTCTTGGCAAATTTCTATCAAGAAAACTGCGCAACGAAAGCAGTATAAAGGGATTTGATATCGATGGTGAAGCGGAGAGTTTAGAGGGTCAAGGAGAGAAGAAAAATAGTTGAAGGGGCAGGGCCCTTGTTATAGAAAGGAGAGATATGAGCAGCCGCAGAAAGGGACGACATCAGGAAGCCGAGGTAGCTTGAGGCAAAATGTTGCTGTCGTTGACTTCATATCTTATTTCTCCACGATTTCTAAAATGAGAACCAAGCCTATATTATTTGCTATCCGGTTGACTATGGAACTTCTGGACACATCTGATATTTATTCCATCGTCCCTGGAAAATCTTCTTCAAGCTGTTTCTCACAATCTTCTGTCCACGAATCTCTGTCCTCCATTAAATGTAGAAGATTTTCAATCTCAGTTTGTGTATGGGTCTGCTAATATCAATGTAGTTGAGTGGTTTTTGTCTTATATTAGCGGGTTGGAAGTCTCCAACATATAACAACTGATATGACCCGTTGTTCAAAGCATTATTACTGGCCAGCAAAGGCTCCCCCGCTTTGAGTAATAATAATAGTAGAGATGGGTGAAATGGGTTCATGAATCTCTTTGTTTTTGTGCACACGCCTTGCGATATTAGAACTCACATGAAAAGCCTGGTATATATAGCTTCAAGGGGATACTGAAAACTTTTCTTCATAGCCTAGAATTTGGCTCCATAGAGAACAATGCTTTAGACATGCTTTGCATAAGACAAGCGTTGCTGACTTTGAAATACTTAACTGCCAGATGTTCTGCAGTTTGTCAAAAAGTATTTCTGTCAATAACATTGGACAAGATGAATTCCTGGAAAATATCCGAGAGTCAGATCTAAACTCGAAATGTTCCAGGATTAAAGTAAATTGCAGGAAGGTAATTAGTTATGTTCTCAGATTTTTCTTCCATTCCTTAATTATTTTTTTGATGATTAGCTATATTTAGAATATGTTTACGTATTAAACTATATGTAAACTAAAGTTACATATAAAAACATATTTCGAAAGAAAATATGACAACTGAACGCTATCATATTTTTAGTTTGGGGTGTTTATTTTTGTCATGTGTTTTTAGTTGTGGTATAAATAAGATTAATTAATGTATATTTGCGTAAGTAATTAATTAATATATTTATTTTTGTGTATGTGTTTTATTACTGTATTTGTTTTTGTATACTTGCGTAATGAAAACCCGAACGCCGAGTTTCCTTTAATGCCAAATCTTTCTTCTATTCCCCAACATTTTTCAAATGGTTAACTATATTTAGGATACAGTTACATACAGAAAGTATACATAATATTTACAAATATATCAACTATATTCACATAGGTAAAAGAGTTACTCTTTGGAAACTATGACAAATAATCGTTATAGTATTCCTTTTTTTGTTGATGTATATTTATGATTTATTTTTGTTTGTAGTCATGCTTTATTGAAACCAATATAAGTATATCTTTAATGTTTAATCAATCAACCAGAGTCCATCAAGTAAAAATCCTTTTTCTAAATGTTATGTCCTGTTCCTCTCATTTCTATTTTATGTAAGTCGGACCTTCTACATTCCCCCCCCCCCTAGTCATACAGCCCATTGTTCTGTGAAGGAGTAACGCAAATTTATGTATTCCCTAGGGTTGGTATTGAAAGGGTTAACATTCTTTAAACATCCGAGCAACGCTGGGTACTTAGTTTAGTATATATATATATATATATATATATATATATATATATATATATATATATATATATATATGTATGTATGTATGTATGTATGTATGTATGTATGTTTTACAAACTACAGTGTGAATTGGAGTACCCAAAGACCAATAACAAAAGATAAAATGGAATCCCATGACCAAGTTTGGTTATTAGTATCATCTCAAAAATTTCAGACTCTATTCTCTCCAACGCCACATGACCGCCACATCAGCAATGTTGATGTTAGCATTATGCTTTAAAACTACCCAAGACAGGTTCCTGTGCTAAACGTGCTCGGCAAAATTTGCCCTGTCATTACATAACCATATTGTGTCGCAACTTCATTTTGATCTGATCTGGTCTGGTTCTGTTCAACCCTGCCAACAAATCAAAAAAGAAGAGGACTCGTGTCTTTCAAACAGTACCTGATCCTAACAATTCCAAGAAATACCAGACAAGCCACCGATCCCACCCCGTGTATATTTTACCCAACAACAATAAGCAATATTAACACTTGAATCTTAATTATGGAAGCTATGAAATAACTGAACAAGAAATATATTTCCCCCCGTCGCCTTACTAAAATAAAACTGAAGGGTCCATCAAAATGTAGCTGATGACGAACGGAATCCCAGGCTTGACGTCATTCGCTGCGAGTTACTAAAGAGTGACGAACGTTCACCTCATACATTGTCTCATGAAGTCAATGGCCAGGGGAACGCTATTATCCAAATGTACACAAACACACACACACACACATATATATATTTGTGTGTACATATATGTACGTACATACATACATGCATATATGCATATATATATATATATATATATATATATATATATATATATATATATATATATACATATACATACATATGTATATATATATATATATATATATATATATATATATATATATATATATATATATATATATATATATATATGTATATGTATATGTATGTATGTATGTATATGTGTATGTATGTATGTATAATTCAGTTATCTGATGATATACAAAATGACTTGCACAAAAAATTTTCAGTGAAGTTAATTTTACCTCTTAGTCGGAGAAAGGAAACAAAACCATGATGACTGTTCATAATGGAAGTCGAAAAAGGGTAAAATTTCAAAAAGAAAAGAAAAAATAATAATTAAGAATTAATTTCCCAGAAAATTTGGTATCCAAGATTAAGGGGAAATCTCTCGTTTGTTAGCAGACGAGGTCGCAGTTACAGAAGTATTTCACTCATCTAATCATTCGCTTAACAGAATTAATTTCCACACAAAACTTGGTAAAGAACTTTTATATTTATTCCCAAATTCTTGACATTATCTCCTCTTTCTTTTTGGAGGTCGCTCACAATTGTTTTCATTCTACAACTAAGAGGTAAATTTCGATATATTCAGAACACTTTTACATTTTTCATCTTGAACATCACCACACATCTGAATCATCTAAGTTCATGTCATTGACCTACTTGAGTTATGTATATAGTGAGTTTACATACATACACACACACATACACACACACACACACACACACACACACACACACACACACACACACACACACACACAGACATATATATGTGTGTGTGTGTGTGTGTGTGTGCGTGTTTTTGTACTGACATCATAGGTAATGTTTCAAAGCTTCTCCATGTTGACACTTTTCATGGGATGTTAAGTTGTCTTTTTTTTAAAAAAGATATTTATAAGGGTTCTTTTTATGTTGTACGAAAGATCACTTCTTTGAGATATGTACTTTAGCAATTCATCAAAACCGGAAGCCAAAGGTTAGGTCAGCAGAAGGTTTTAAGAGATTTACGTGGGAAACAACAGCACATGACATCATAGCGTTGTAGATTTTTGAAACGCTTAGCCAGAACCATTAACTTATATATAGCTGTCAAATCAGTTACAATGTCGCTTCATTTTAATGTTTTCGGCAGAGAAAAGTCGTAACAGCATGTAAAATACTGGCATTTTATGTTTATGTTAGAATGGCGTTTCAGTTTTAACAATCTATTAATATTCAACCGTATAAAGGCGATGGAATAATGAAGTAGCTAGATGTTTTCATTTACGTTGCAGAGTTCAGATTACACTTCGTCAGCTTGTCTCTCATTTTTGTAGATTCGATTAAGTAAATAGCATATTGGAGATTCTTCGATTTGGGATTTGTAGCCTTGTGTCAATTCAAGAAATCCACATTTATTTATAAATCCTTTAAAATATTGATTTCCTTCCAGACCACTCGATAATCAGTAACAAACATATATCCAAAACGTCTCTCTTCTCTTGGCTGTTTTGGGAGCCGGTGTAACGCATGTAACATCATGGCGTCATAGTTTATGGCCAAGAAAGGTAAATCTCCCGTCAATTGTTTTTATAAACAAAATATGTTTTATTTTATATCAAACTGAATTATGAAATATTATTTCTCAGATAAAAACTTCAAAATTACAGTATATCTTTTCCGCATGTTTAATAAAAATTCAACGATGCATAATTAAATGGATGTCTATTAGAAGTAAAATTTCTAGGTAGTTCCAATTTTATCACTATCCTCTCCCCATCTCGTCCTATTTTAACCCCCCTCCTGCGGTGAGTAGTTAAAATATAATCTCTTTGATATAAATGAGATGTGAATTGCATTTGGAGGGAAGTACAATTTTTATGAGGGAAAAGTACGCCGGCAGATCTCTTATCAGTGGAAGTAGATAGAAAAGGGCAATTGCCACCTGCTGTAAATTCTGGTTTGCAGCAGCCAGAAAATGTATTTAATCCAGAAGGCACCAATTGGAAAAACGAAGAAGAATAAAAAGAAATTAAAATTTTCTGCCATGAGGACGAATGAAAAAATTCTTGCCATTTAATTCCAATTTAAACCGTTGTTCATTTTATTTGTTTCCCTTTAACAACTACGAGGTGTTATTAGAAAGTAGTTGGGTGGTACGTGTTGTGACTGTACTGTTTAACGGAAAACGTGCGCTGCTGTCGATCATTGGGAGCCAACCTGCTGAGGTTGTAGAACGATTCTGCGAGATTTACGATTGCTGGCAAATTTGATTTATATTCCTGCTTTAAATTTTCGTAGGTAACTCGGAAAATCTATTACCGAGGTCTCGAAACTTCTCGTGAGCCTTTGAAAAAACATTGTTTATATTGAAGTTACGCTCTTGTTTCAAGGTTGGTCGAGTGTCGGTACAAGTTTATGGGTGTTCAGAAGGATCAATCACTTGCAAAATATTAGAAAATGTGGTAAAACAAAATCTTGAACTTATCCATGGCGATCATCGCCTGGAAACATTAAGTTCTTTGCCAAGGGATTCTGACGGAAAATACGGACGTGAACCGCGTTGCAGTGAAGTCTGCCCTTCGGCTACTGCTGACTTGATTCAGCAGCTGTTGTTAGCATTCACAAGAATCTCAACTCACAGCTTTAACTATGATATAAATTACACTAATGTTTCTCAACCGGGATCAATATAACATTTCTGGAGATCCATGCAACAAAATAATAAATTAGGGAGCCACAATAGTATTTTAAGGGCCACTGAAAAAAATTTGCTTTAGGTGTATCTATTGTTATGTATTGCAAGAAACAGCTGGGTTTCGTTCTCTAACATTTCACATAGTTCAAACTTCACAAGTTAATGCGTGAAAAAGCAAAATAGGAATTTTGAAAGGAGTATCTACAAAATTCGTTTAAAAACATCATTATGGGGGTCCACCGGAATAAAATAGTATTCATAGGGTTCCACAGATGAAAGACGGTTGAGAACCCTGAGTTACACAAACATTACAACAGCTATGTACAGACTAGATTTTTCATAAAACATTCTTCTTCTTTGAATTCAATAAACCATTAACATGGCCCAGAGCGGTACAGAAGTGGCTAAAAAATTGTGC